>NW_027198473.1:0-27500 GCF_038502225.1 Cherax quadricarinatus | reverse complement strand
GTTTTAAGACGAGGTATGATAAAGCTCATGGAGCAGGGGGAGAGGGGACCTAGTAGCGGTCGGTGAAGAGGCGGGGACAGGAGCTGAGTCTCAACCCCTGCAACCAAAATTAGGTGAGTACACAACACATACACACAACACACACACACACACACAACACACACACACACACACACACACACACACACACACACACACACACACACACACACACACACACAACACACACACACACACAACACACACACAACACACACACACACACACAATGCACACGCAACACACAACACTCACACATACACACACACACACACACACACACACACACACACACACACACACACACACACACACAACACACACACACACACACACAACACACACACAACACACACACACACACACACACACACACAACACACACACACACACACAACACACACACACACACACACACACACACACACACACACACACACACACACACACACACACACACACACACACACACACACAACACACACACAACACACACACAACACACACACACACACAACACACACACACACACACACACACACACACACACACACACACACACACACACACACACACACACACACACACACACACACACAACACACACACACACACACACACACACACACAACACACACACAACACACACACACACACAACACACACACACACACACACAACACACACACACACACACACACACACACACACACACACACACACACACACACACACACACACACACACACACACACACACACACACACACACACACACATACATATATATATATATATATATATATATATATATATATATATATATATATATATATATATATATATATATATATATATATATATATATATATATATATATATATATATACCGTGTTATTACTCCTAATTCTTTTTGTCAGTGTATAAACACTGAGAGGTGTATATCTCAGTGTATATACACTGAGAGGTGTATATCTCAGTGTATATACACTGAGAGGTGTATATCTCAGTGTATATACACTGAGAGGTGTATATCTCAGTGTATATACACTGAGAGGTGTATATATCAGTGTATATACACTGAGAGGTGTATATCTCAGTGTATATACACTGAGAGGTGTATATCTCAGTGTATATACACTGCTGTATTAGATAGACTTTAAACCCCATTAACCAAACAATCTGTTAGTTGACTGTTGTGGGTGGCATCCTGTGCAGTACGTAGGTACCTGGGTGTTAGTTGATTGTTGTGGGTGGCATCCTCAGCAGTTCGTAGGTATCTGGGTGTTAGTTGATTGTTGTGGGTGGCATCCTGGGCAGCTCGTAGGTACCTGGGTGTCAGTTGAATGTTGTGGGTGGCATCCTGGGCAGCTCGTAGGTACCTGGGTGTTAGTTAACTGTTGTGGGTGGCATCCTGGGGAGTACGTAGGTACCTGGGTGTTAGTTGACTGCTGTGGGTGGCATCCTGGGGAGTACGTAGGTACCTGACTTTTAGTTGACTGACTGTAGTGAGTGGCTTCCTGGGCAGTAAGTAGGTATCTGGGTGTTAGTTAACTGTTGTCGATTTCTCCCTTGGCGTTTAGTAGATACCTGGGTGTTAGTTGAGTGTTGTGGTGGTATCCTGGGCAGTAAGTAGGTACCAGGGTCTTAGTTGGCCGTTGTGTGTGGCATCAATTGTAGTAAGTAAGCGCTAAGCTGTTATCTGACGTTGTGGGTGGAATCCTGGGCAGTAAGTAGGTACCTGGGTGTTAGTTGAGTGTTGTTGTGGCATCCTGAGCAGTAAGTAGTTGCCAGGGTGTTTGTAAACTGCTTTGGGTAGCATCCTGGGCTCTGAGTAGGTATCTGGGTGTTTGCTGACTGTTGTAGGTGGCATCCTGAACAGTAAGTAGGTTCGTGGATTTTATCTCTCTGTTGTTGGTAGCATCTTGGCAGTCAGTTGGTACAAGGGTGTTAGTTGGCTGTTGTGGGTGGCATCATGGGTAGTAAGTAGGTTCTAGGATGTTAGCTGACTGTTGTGGGTGGCATCCTAGGCAGTAAGTAGGTACCTGGGTGTTAGGAGAATGTTGTGGGTGGCTTCTGTACAGTAAGTAGGCACTTGAATATTAGCTGACTGTTGTGGGTGGCATCCTGTGCAGTAAGTAGGTTTTAGGATGTTACAAAACTTCTGGGTGGCATCTTTGGTAGTAAGTAGGTTCTAGAGAGTTAACTGACTGTTGTGGGTGGCTTCGTGTGCAGTAAGTAGGTACTAGGGTGTTAGCTGACTGCTGTGGGTAGCATCCTGGGCAGTAAGTAGGTACCTGGGTGTTACCTGACTGTTGTTGGTAGCATCATTGGCAGTAAGTAGGTACCTAGGTGATAGTTGACTGTTGTGGGTGCCATCCTGGGCAGTAAGTAGGTTTCTGGGTGTTACCTGACTGTTGTGGGTAGCATCATTGGCAGTAAGTAGGTACCTGGGTGATAGTTGACTGTTGTGGGTGCCATCCTGGACAGTAAGTAGGTTCCTGGGTGTTACCTGACTGTTGTGGGTAGCATCATTGGCAGTAAGTAGGTGCCTGGGTGTTACCTGTCTGTTGTGGGTGGCATCCTGGGCAGTAAGTTTGTACCTTGGTGTTACCTGCCTGTTGTGGGTGTCATCCTTGGCAGTAAGTAGGTACCCGGGTGTTACCTGTCTGTTGTGGGTGGCATCCTGGGCAGTAAGTTTGTACCTTGGTGTTACCTGTCTGTTGTGGATGTCATCCTGGGCAATAAGTAGGTACCCGGGTATTACCTGTCTGTTGTGGGTGGCATCCTGGGCAGGGTGAGACGTGTGGGCAAGTCACCTTACACCTGCTGCTGCTGCTGTCAGTTTTCACCTAGTAATAAGTAGGTACCAGGAGGATTAACTAAGCCTCCGGGTTACTAAGCCCCTGGGTTATTAAGCCCCTGGGTTACTCAAAGAGGCCTCCTTGACGTTTACTAACGTCCCCTGACGCAAGTATTTTGCGACACCCATTCCCAGAAACAAGCATCATTACACCGCATTATCCCCCAGGGTATCCACCCATTCCCCAAGGATTTCCACCCAGGGGTTCCATCCCATTCCCCCAGGGGCTTTGTGACCCCTACCCCCCTCAACCTTCCCTCATGAATAACTCTTGGGAAAAAGGTCTTATTCTTATGTTAGCAAGACCATTGGGAGAGATATTTCGTCTGAGATGATTTGTAAAAGGAGTGAAATGGAGTGAACTGGAGGGAGGTGGAGGGGCGCTGGAGGGTACTGGAGGGGAGGGAGGGCAGCCAATCGCCTGCCACCACTGCTGGTAGTGGTAGGAACTGGCTCCACCCACTGTGAGCTGGCCAATAGTGGGTGTACAGTGGGGATGCGACAGATTGCCACGAGCGCGAGATTTGTTTAAGTTACCCATTAAAATCCCCAAATATCGACATTATATATATTATTTACCCCTTAAATGGACGGAAATGTGCATAGTTTATATGGTTACGTGGGGAAGGGGTTGATTTAGGGGGTTTCAAGGGAGTGATAACTGGTTTTAAGAGGGGTTCAAGGCGACTTGAGGTTCGTGTTTGGAGTCCCAGCGTTAACCATGAGGACAGTGCTGGGTTAACAGTGAAGCAGTGAGGAACACTATTGAGGCGGGACAGTGGCCCACAGAGGCCACAGTGGGTATCAACACTGTGTCTGATGGCCCACCTATGGCCACGCTGTGCTTAGCGGTCCACACGGCGTTTAACAAGGTTTCTGGAGTGGTTCATGTGGTATTTAGTGGACGAAATAGGCCCATATGGTGTTTTTACTGGACCAGTGGTGGTCCAGAGAGTGTTCAGTGGCCTGAGGGTGGTCCAGAGAGTGTTCAGTGCCCCGGAACTGGCTCAGGCAGTGTTCAGTGGCCCTGTGGTGTTCTCGACAGTGTACAGTGGCCCTGTGATGGTCTAGACAGTGTTCAGTGGTCCTGTGGTGCTCTAGACAGTGTTCAGTGGTCCTGTGGTGCTCTAGACAGTGTTCAGTGGTCCTGTGGTGCTCTAGACAGTGTTCAGTGGTCCTGTGGTGCAAGGGACAGTGTTCAGTGGTCCTGTGGTGCTATAGACAGTATTCAGAGGCCCTGACAGTGTTTAGTGGCCCGGAGGTGGCCCAGACAATGTTCAGTGGCCTTGTAGTGGTCCACAAGTGTTCAATGGTCCTGTGGGGTCAGACAGTGCTTAGTGGCCCAAACAGAATGACCTAAAGACGACAATAAACACAGCCTTAACCACGATAATATAAATCTAACCAAATCTAATCAAGTTCAGTAGTGAACACAGCAGAAAAACAACTCACTAGACAGCAGTGACAACAGCGGAGTTGACAGTGACAGCAGCGGTGCTGACAGTGACAGAAGCAGTACTGACAGTGACAGCAGTCGTGCTGACAATAACAGCAGTGGTGTTGACAGTGACAGCAGTGGTGTTGACAGTGACAGCAGTGGTGTTGACAGTGACAGCAGTGGTGTCAGCACGACAGTGACAGCAGTGGTGTTGACAGTGAAACAACAGCAGTGGACACCACAAAAACAGATACAAATCATCAGTTTATACAGAAATTTGGATAGCTGAAAGGTGATGCATATATAATGGTAGACATTCACGATGTTTATGAGTGAGTGTCAGCATCCAGCTCCCGGTCCATCAACATTTGGTAAGTTTATATACATATATATATATATATATATATATATATATATATATATATATATATATATATATATATATATATATATATACACACAATGAGAGGTGCATATATATATATATGCGAAAGAAGGAGCACTACAACAGGCCTACTGCCCCATGCTAGGCAGGTCCAAGTCACCTACTGACCATGCTAGGCAGGTCCAAGTCACCTACTGGCTCATGCTAGGCAGGTCCAAGTCACCTACTGCCCCATGCTAGGCAGGTCCAAGTCACCTACTGACCATGCTAGGCAGGTCCAAGTAACCTACTGTCTCATGCTAGGCAGGTCCAAGTAACCTACTGTCTCATGCTAGGCAGGTCCAAGTCACCTACTGACCATGCTAGGCAGGTCCAAGTCACCTACTGGCTCATGCTAGGCAGGTCCAAGTCACCTACTGACCATGCTAGGCAGGTCCAAGTCACCTACTGGCTCATGCTAGGCAGCTCCAAGTCACCTACTGGCTCATGCTAGGCAGGTCCAAGTCACCTACTGACCATGCTAGGCAGGTCCAAGTCACCTACTGCCCCATGCTAGGCAGGTCCAAGTCACCTACTGACCATGCTAGGCAGGTCCAAGTCACCTACTGGCTCATGCTAGGCAGCTCCAAGTCACCTACTCACCCAGGTGAGTAGGTCAAGTCACCTACTGGCCCATGCTATTCAGGACCAAGTCACCTACTGGCCCATGCTATTCAGGACCAAGTCACCTACTCACCCATGCTAGGCAGGACCAAGTCACCTACTGGCCCATCCTAGGCAGGTCCAAGCCACCTACTGGCCCATGCTAGGCAGGTCCAAGTCACCTACTGGCTCATGCTAGGCAGCTCCAAGTCACCTACTCACCCAGGTGAGTAGGTCAAGTCACCTACTGGCCCATGCTATTCAGGACCAAGTCACCTACTGGCCCATGCTATTCAGGTCCAAGTCACCTACTGGCCCATGCTATTCAGGACCAAGTCACCTACTCACCCATGCTAGGCAGGACCAAGTCACCTACTGACCCATCCTAGGCAGGTCCAAGTCACCTACTGGCCCATGCTAGGCAGGTCCAAGTCACCTGCTGACCCATGCTAGGCAGGTCGAGGTCACACACTGGCCATTGGCAGGCAGGTTGAAGTCACCTACTAACCCATGTTAGGAAGGTCCAAGTCACCTACTGACCCATGCTAGGCAGGTCCAGGTCACCTACTGGCCTATGCTAGTCAGGTCCAAGTCACATACTGGCCCAAGCTAGTCAGGTCCAAGTCACATACTGGCCCAAGCTAGTCAGGTTCAAGTCACCTACTGACAGATTCTAGGTAGGCACAAGTCACCTACTGGCCCATGTTAGGCAGGACCAAGTCACCTACTGCCCCATCCTAGGCAGGTCCAAGTCACCTACTGACCCATGCTAGGCAGGTCCAGGTCACCTACTGGCCTATGCTAGGCAGGACAAAGTCACCTACTGGCCCATGCTAGGCAGGTCCAAGTCACCTACTGACCCATGCTAGGCAGGTCCAAGTCACCTACTGACCCATGCTAGGCAGGTCCAAGTCACCTACTGTCCCATGCTAGGTAGGTCCAACTCACCTACTGTCCCATGCTAGGTAGGTCCAACTCACCTACTGTCCCATGCTAGGTAGGTCCAACTCACCTACTGTCCCATGCTAGGTAGGTCCAACTCACCTACTGACCCATGCTTGGCAGGTCGACGTCACTTACTGACCCATGCTAGGCAGGTCCAGGTCACCTACTGGCCCATGCAAGGCTGGCCCAAGTCACCTACTGGCCCATGCTAGGCAGGTCCAGGTCACCTACTGGCCTATGCTAGGCAGGTCCAAGTCACATTCTCGCCCATGCTAGGCAGGTCTAAGTCACCTACTGACCCATGCTAGGCAGGTCCAAGTCACCTACTGGCCCATGAAGGCAGGTTGAAGTCACCCACTGGCCCATGCTAGGCACGTCAGGTCACCCACTGGCCCATGCTAGGCACGTCAGGTCACCCACTGGTCCATGCTAGGCAGGTCCGAGTCACATTCTCGCCCATGCTAGGCAGGTCCAAATCACCTACTGCCCCATGCTAGGCAGGTCCACGTCACCTACTGAACCATGCTAGGCAGGTCCAAGTCACCTACTGACCCATGCTAGGCAGGTCCGAGTCACCTACTGGCCCAAGCTTGTCAGGTCCAAGTCACCTACTGACCCACGCTAGGCAGGTCCAAGTCACCTTCTGGCCCACGCTAGGTAGGTCCAAATCACCTACTGGCCCACGCAAGGCAGGTTCAAGTCACCTACTGACCCATGCTAGGAAGGTCTAAGTCACCTACTGACCCATGCTAGGCACGTCCTAGTCACCTACTTGCCCATGCTAGGCACGTCCAGGTCACCTACTGGCCAATGCTACGCAGGTCCAAGTCACCTACTGGCCCATGCTAGGAAGGTGTAAGTCACCTACTGGCCCATGCTAGGCAGGTCCAAGTCACCTACTGACTCATGCTAGGCAGGTCCAAATCACCTACTGCCCCATGCTAGGTAGGTCCAAGTCTCCTACTGACCCATGCTAGGCAGGTCCAAGTCACCTACTGCCCCATGCTAGGCAGGTCCGAGTCATCTACTGACCCACGCTAGGCAGGTCCAAGTCACCTACTGGCCCACGCTAGGCAGGTCAAAGTCACCTACTGACCCATGTTAGGCAGGCTTAAGTCACCTACTGACCCATGCTAGGCAGGTCCAAGTCACCTACTGGCCCATGCTAGGCAGGTCCAAGTCACCTACTGCCCCATGCTAGGAAGGTCTAAGTCACCTACTGACCCATGCTAGGAAGGTCTAAGTCACCTACTGACCCATGCTAGGCAGGTCCAAGTCACCAACTGACCCATGCTTGGCATGTCCAAGTCACCTACTGGCCCATGCTAGGCATGTCGAAGTCACCTACTGACCCATGCCAGGCAGGTCCAAGTCACCTACTGCCCCATGCTAGGAAGGTCTAAGTCACCTACTGCCCCATGCTAGGAAGGTCTAAGTCACCTACTGACCCCTGCTAGGCAGGTCCAAGTCACCTACAGACCCATGCTAGGCATGTCCAAGCCACCTACTGGCCCATGCTAGGCATGTCCAAGTCACCTACTGACCCATGTCAGGCAGGTCCAAGTCACCTACTGCCTCATTCTAGGCAGGTCCAATTCGCCTACTGACCCATGGTAGGCAGGTCCAAGTCACCTTCTGGCCCATGCCATGCATGCCCAAGTCACCTACTGGCCCATGCTAGGCAGGTCCAAGTCACCTACTGACCCATGGTAGGCAGGTCCAAGTCACCTACTGACCCATGCCAGGCATGCCCAAGTCACCTACTGACCCATGCCAGGCATGCCCAAGTCACCTACTTGCCCATGCTATTCAGGTCCAAGTCACCTACTGACCCATGGTAGGCAGGACCAAGTCCCCTACTGACCCACGCAAGGCAGGACCAAGTCACGTACTGGCCCATGCTAGGCAGGTCTAAGTCACCTTCTGGCCCATGCTAGGCAGGTCCAAGTCACCGACTGGCACAAGCTTGTCAGGTCCAAGTCACCTACTGGCCCATGGTAGGCAGGTTCAAGTCACCTACTGGCCCAAGCTAGTCACGTCCAAGTCACCTACTGGCCAAAGCTAGTCAGGTCCAAGTCACGTACTGCACCATGCTAGGCAGGTCCGAGTCACCTACTGGCCCACGCAAGTCAGGTTCAAGTCACCTACTGGCCCACGCTAGGCAGGTTCAAGTCACCTACTGGCCCACGCTAGGCAGGTTCAAGTCACCTACTGGCCCACGCTAGGCAAGTTCAAGTCACCTACTGGACCAGGCTAGGCAGGTCCAAGTCAACTACAGGCCCATGCTAGGCAGGTTCAAGTCACATACTGGCCCATGCTATGCAGGTCCAAGTCACCTTCTGGCCCATGCTAGGCAGGTTCAAGTCACCTAATGGCCCATGCTAGGCAGGTCCAAGTTACCTACTGCCCCACACTAGCAGGACCAAGTCACCTACTGCCCCATGCTAGGCAGGACCAAGTCACCTACTGGTACATGCTAGGCAGGACCAAGTCACCTACTGGCCCATGCTAGGCAGGACCAAGTCACCTACTGGCCCATGCTAGGCAGGACCAAGTCACCTACTGGCCCATGCTAGGCAGGACCAAGTCACCTACTGGCCCATGCTATGCAGGACCAAGTCACCTACTGGCCCATGCTAGGCAGGACCAAGTCACCTACTGGCCCATGCTAGGCAGGACCAAGTCACCTACTGGCCCATGCTAGGCAGGACCAAGTCTCCTACTGGCCCATGCTAGGCAGGACCAAGTCACCTACTGGCCCATGCTAGGCAGGACCAAGTCACCTACTGGCCCATGCTAGGCAGGATCAAGTCACCTACTGGCCCATGCTAGGCAGGACCAAGTCACCTACTGGCCCATGCTAGGCAGGACCAAGTCACCTACTGGCCCATCCTTGGCAGGTCCAAGTCACACACTCATATACTTCTCTAAACTATTTTTAAAGCTACACAGAGTTTGAGCTTCTATAACAGTACTCGGCAGGATGTTCCACTCCTCGTCGACTATATTATCGACCCTTTGCTTTCCTATATCATTTCTAAATCTAAATTCTTCAATCTTGAATCAATTTCTGCCAGTTCTGTCTAGGTTAGACGTTCTGCTGTACGAATATACACTGATTTGTGTATATACACAGTGTATATACACCGATTGGTGTATATACACAGTGTATATACACTGATTGGTGTATATACACAGTGTATATACACTGATTGGTGTATATACAGTGTATATACACCGATTGGTGTATATACACAGTGTATATACACTGATTGGTGTATATACAGTGTATATACACCGATTGGTGTATATACACAGTGTATGTACCTTGATTGGTGTATATACACAGTGTATATACACTGATTGGTGCATATACACAGTGTATGTACCTTGATTGGTGTATATACACAGTGTATATACACTGATTGGTGTATATACACAGTGTATGTACCTTGATTGGTGTATATACACAGTGTATATACACTGATTGGTGTATATACACAGTGTATATACACTGGTTGGTGTATATACACAGTGTATATACACTGATTGGTGTATATACACAGTGTATATACACTGATTGGAGTATATACACAGTGTATATACACTGATTGGTGTATATACACAGTGTATATACACTGGTTGGTGTATATACACAGTGTATATACACTGATTGGTGTATATACACATTGTATATACACTGATTGGTGTATATACACAGTGTATATACACTGATTGGTGCATATACACTGTGTATATACACTGATTGGTGCATATACAGTGTATATACACTGATTGGTGCATATACACAGTGTATATACACTGATTGGTGTATATACACAGTGTATATACACTGATTGGTGCATATACAGTGTATATACACTGATTGGTGTATATACACAGTGTATATACACTGATTGGTGTATATACACAGTGTATATACACTGGTTGGTGTATATACACAGTGTATATACACTGATTGGTGTATATACACAGTGTATATACACTGGTTGGTGTATATACACAGTGTATATACACTGATTGGTGTATATACACAGTGTATATACACTGATTGGTGTATATACACAGTGTATATACACTGGTTGGTGTATATACACTGGTTGGTGCATATACACAGTGTATATACATTGGTTGGTGTATATACACAGTGTATATACACTGATTGGTGTATATACACAGTGTATATACACTGATTGGTGTATATACACTGTGTATATACACTGATTGGTGTATATACACTGTGTATATACACTGATTGGTGTATATACACAGTGTATATACACTGATTGGTGTATATACACAGTGTATATACACTGATTGGTGTATATACACAGTGTATATACACTGATTGGTGCATATACACAGTGTATATACACTGGTTGGTGTATATACACAGTGTATATACACTGATTGGTGTATATACACTGTGTATATACACTGATTGGTGTATATACACAGTGTATATACACTGATTGGTGCATATACACTGTGTATATACACTGATTGGTGTATATACACAGTGTATATACACTGATTGGTGTATATACACAGTGTATATACACTGATTGGTGTATATACACAGTGTATATACACTGGTTGGTGTATATACACAGTATATATACACTGGTTGGTGTATATACAGTGTATATACACTGGTTGGTGTATATACAGTGTATATACACTGGTTGGTGTATATACAGTGTATATACACTGGTTGGTGTATATACAGTGTATATACACTGGTTGGTGTATATACAGTATATATACACTGGTTGGTGTATATACACAGTGTATATACACTGGTTGGTGTATATACACAGTGTATATACACTGGTTGGTGTATATACACAGTGTATATACACTGGTTGGTGTATATACACAGTGTATATACACTGGTTGGTGTATATACACAGTGTATATACACTGGTTGGTGTATATACACAGTGTATATACACTGATTGGTGTATATACACAGTGTATATACACTGATTGGTGCATATACACAGTGTATATACACTGGTTGGTGTATATACACAGTGTATATACAATGATTGGTGTATATACACAGTGTATATACACTGATTGGTGCATATACACAGTGTATATACACTGATTGGTGTATATACACAGTGTATATACACTGATTGGTGTATATACACAGTGTATATACACTGATTGGTGCATATACATTGTGTATGTACCTTGATTGGTGTATATACACAGTGTATATACACTGATTGGTGCATATACATTGTGTATGTACCTTGATTGGTGTATATACACAGTGTATATACACTGGTTGGTGTATATACACAGTGTATATACACTGATTGGTGTATATACACAGTGTATATACACTGAAAAATGTATATTTTTATGTATATGGAATGAGAGATGAATATGTGAATGTATATACTTTGAATTGTGTAGATAATAGTGTGTATACACTGAGAGGTGTATATAATAATGTAATAGATAGACTTCAAACTATCCTTGGTTAATAAATGCTCTTGATCCGAGGAATCGAAGCAACTACCTTGTTCCTCGGATCAAACCTTATTATATGTATTTCCCCTGGCACTCTATGACCCCTACGGGTCTATCTCTTATTATAATAATAATGATAATAATAATAATAATAATAATAATAATAATAATAATAATAATAATAATAATAATAATAATGATAATAATAATGATAATAATAATAATAATAATAATAATAATAATAATAATAATAATAATAATAATAATAATAATAATAACAATAATAATAATAATAATAATAATAATAATAATAATAATAATAATAATAATAATAATAATAATAATAATAATAACAATAACAATAATAATAATAATAATAATAATAATAATAATAATAATAATAATAATAATAATAATAATAATAATAACAATAATAATAATAATAATAATAATAATAATAATAATAATAATAAGAATAATAATAATAATAATAATAATAATAATAATAATAATAATAATAATAATAATAATAATAATGATGATGATGATGATAATGATGATGATAATTGGTGACAGGCATGAGTGTGGGCG
Organism: Cherax quadricarinatus; assembly: GCF_038502225.1. Classification (NCBI taxonomy): domain Eukaryota; kingdom Metazoa; phylum Arthropoda; class Malacostraca; order Decapoda; family Parastacidae; genus Cherax; species Cherax quadricarinatus. Next base: position 15,090 of record NW_027198473.1, on the reverse strand, counting down.
GTGGGCGGCGGCGTGGGCGGTGGTGAAGGTGGGCGGCACTGTCCCTGGGCGGCACTGTGGACGGCACTGTCCCAGGATGGCAGGAGTGGCACTGCCGCTAGTGCCAGTACTGGCACTGCTCCTCCTGGGTACCCCGGCACTCTCCAGGCTGGCAGGATCCTGGATGTAAGTACTTCCCTATGACACTTACCTTCATGTACTTACCTGTACTTACCTTGACGTAGTACTTACCTGTACTTACCTTCATGTACTTACCTGTACTTACCTTCACGTAGTACTTACCTGTACTTACCTCCACGTAGTACTTACCTGTACTTACCTCCACGTAGTACTTACCTGTACTTACCTCCACGTAGTACTTACCTGTACTTACCTTGACGTAGTACTTACCTGTACTTACCTTCATGTACTTACCTGTACTTACCTTCACGTAGTACTTACCTGTACTTACCTCCACGTAGTACTTACCTGTACTTACCTCCACGTAGTACTTACCTGTACTTACCTTGACGTAGTACTTACCTGTACTTACCTTCATGTACTTACCTGTACTTACCTTCATGTAGTACTTACCTGTACTTACCTTCATGTACTTACCTGTACTTACCTTCACGTAGTACTTACGTGTACTTACCTCCACGTAGTACTTACCTGTACTTACCTCCACGTAGTACTTACCTGTACTTACCTTGACGTAGTACTTACCTGTACTTACCTTCATGTACTTACCTGTACTTACCTTCATGTACTTACCTGTACTTACCTTGACGTAGTACTTACCTGTACTTACCTTCATGTACTTACCTGTACTTACCTTGACGTAGTACTTACCTGTACTTACCTTCATGTACTTACCTGTACTTACCTCCACGTAGTATTTACCTGTACTTACCTTCACGTAGTACTTACCTGTACTTACCTCCACGTAGTACTTACCTGTACTTACCTTCATGTACTTACCTGTACTTACCTCCACGTAGTACTTACCTGTACTTACCTTAACGTAGTACTTACCTGTACTTACCTTGACGTAGTACTTACCTGTACTTACCTTCATGTTCTTACCTGTACTTACCTTCATGTACTTACCTGTACTTACCTTCATGTACTTACCTGTACTTACCTTCATGTACTTACCTGTACTTACCTTAACGTAGTACTTACCTGTACTTACCTTCATGTACTTACCTGTACTTACCTTGACGTAGTACTTACCTGTACTTACCTTAACGTAGTACTTACCTGTACTTACCTTCATGTACTTACCTGTACTTACCTTGACGTAGTACTTACCTGTACTTACCTTCATGTACTTACCTTCATGTACTTACCTGTACTTACCTTGACGTAGTAATTACCTGTACTTACCTTCATGTACTTACCTTCATGTACTTACCTGTACTTACCTTGACGTAGTACTTACCTGTACTTACCTTGACGTAGTACTTACCTGTACTTACCTTGACGTAGTACTTACCTGTACTTACCTTGACGTAGTACTTACCTGTACTTACCTTGACGTAGTACTTACCTGCACTTACCTTGACGTAGTACTTACCTGTACTTACCTTCACGTAGTACTTACCTGTACTTACCTACATGTAGTACTTACCTGTAATTTCATGTAGTACTTACCTTTACTTACCTTGACGTAGTACTTACCTGTACTTACCTTGACGTAGTACTTACCTGTACTTACCTTCATGTACTTACCTGTACTTACCTTCATGTAGTACTTACCTGTACTTAACTTCACGTAGTACTTACCTGTACTTACCATGACGTAGTACTTACCTGTACTTACCTTCATGTACTTACCTGTACTTACCTTGACGTAGTACTTACCTGTACTTACCTTTATGTACTTACCTGTACTTACCTTCATGTACTTACCTGTACTTACCTTGACGTAGTACTTACCTGTACTTACCTTGACGTAGTACTTACCTGTACTTACCTTCATGTACTTACCTGTACTTACCTTGACGTAGTACTTACCTGTACTTACCTTCATGTACTTACCTGTACTTACCTTGACGTAGTACTTACCTGTACTTACCTTCATGTACTTACCTGTACTTACCTTGACGTAGTACTTACCTGTACTTACCTTGACGTAGTACTTACCTGTACTTACCTTGACGTAGTATTTACCTGTACTTACCTTGACGTAGTACTTACCTGTACTTACCTTGACGTAGTACTTACCTGTACTTACCTTGGCGTAGTACTTACCTATACTTACCTTGACGTAGTACTTACCTGTACTTACCTTGGCGTAGTACTTACCTGTACTTACCTTGACGTAGTACTTACCTGTACTTACCTTGACGTAGTACTTACCTGTACTTACCATGACGTAGTACTTACCTGTACTTACCTTGACGTAGTACTTACCTGTACTTACCTTGACGTAGTACTTACCTGTACTTACCTTGACGTAGTACTTACCTGTACTTACCTTCACGTAGTACTTACCTGTACTTACCTTCATGTAGTACTTACCTGTACTTACCTTCACGTAGTACTTACCTGTACTTACCTTTATGTAGTACTTACCTGTACTTACCTTGACGTAGTACTTACCTGTACTTACCTTTATGTAGTACTAACCTGTACTTACCTTTATGTAGTACTTACCTGTACTTACCTTCATGTAGTACTTACCTGTACTTACCTTGACGTAGTACTTACCTGTACTTACCTTTATGTAGTACTTACCTGTACTTACCTTGAAGTAGTACTTACCTGTACTTACCATGACGTAGTACTTACCTGTACTTACCTTCATGTACTTACCTGTACTTACCTTGACGTAGTACTTACCTGTACTTACCATGACGTAGTACTTACCTGTACTTACCTTCATGTACTTACCTGTACTTACCTTGACGTAGTACTTACCTGTACTTACCTTGACGTAGTACTTACCTGTACTTACCTTCACGTAGTACTTACCTGTACTTACCTTGACGTAGTACTTACCTGTACTTACCTTGACGTAGTACTTACCTGTACTTACCTTTATGTAGTACTTACCTGTACTTACCTTGACGTAGTACTTACCTGTACTTACCTTCACGTAGTACTTACCTGTACTTACCTTCATGTAGTACTTACCTGTACTTACCTTGACGTAGTACTTACCTGTACTTACCTTTATGTAGTACTTACCTGTACTTACCTTCATGTAGTACTTACCTGTACTTACCTTGACGTAGTACTTACCTGTACTTACCATGACGTAGTACTTACCTGTACTTACCTTCATGTAGTACTTACCTGTACTTACCTTGACGTAGTACTTACCTGTACTTACTTTGACGTAGTACTTACCTGTACTTACCTTGACGTAGTACTTACCTGTACTTACCTTCACGTAGTACTTACCTGTACTTACCTTGACGTAGTACTTACCTGTACTTACCTTGACGTAGTACTTACCTGTACTTACCTTCATGTACTTACCTGTACTTACCTTGACGTAGTACTTACCTGTACTTACCTTGACGTAGTACTTACCTGTACTTACCTTGACGTAGTACTTACCTGTACTTACCTTGACGTAGTACTTACCTGTACTTACCTTGACGTAGTACTTACCTGTACTTACCTTGACGTAGTACTTACCTGTACTTACCTTGACGTAGTACTTACCTGTACTTACCTTGACGTAGTACTTACCTGTACTTACCTTGACGTAGTACTTACCTGTACTTACCTTGACGTAGTACTTACCTGTACTTACCTTGACGTAGTACTTACCTGTACTTACCTTGACGTAGTACTTACCTGTACTTACCTTGACGTAGTACTTACTTACCTGTACTTACCTTGACGTGTACTTACCTTGACGTAGTACTTACCTGTACTTACCTTGACGTAGTACTTACCTGTACTTACCTTGACGTAGTACTTACCTGTACTTACCTTGACGTAGTACTTACCTGTACTTACCTTGACGTAGTACTTACCTGTACTTACCTTGACGTAGTACTTACCTGTACTTACCTTGACGTAGTACTTACCTGTACTTACCTTGACGTAGTACTTACCTGTACTTACCTTGACGTAGTACTTACCTGTACTTACCTTGACGTAGTACTTACCTGTACTTACCTTGACGTAGTACTTACCTGTACTTACCTTACTTCCCTTGACGTAGTACTTACCTGTACTTACCTTGACGTAGTACTTACCTGTACTTACCTTGACGTAGTACTTACCTGTACTTACCTTGACGTAGTACTTACCTGTACTTACCTTGACGTAGTACTTACCTGTACTTACCTTGACGTAGTACTTACCTGTACTTACCTTGACGTAGTACTTACCTGTACTTACCTTGACGTAGTACTTACCTGTACTTACCTTGACGTAGTACGTACCTGTCCTTACCTTGACGTACTTACCTTGTAGTACTTACCTGTACTTACCTTGACGTAGTACTTACCTGTACTTACCTTGACGTAGTACTTACCTGTACTTACCTTGACATAGTACTTACCTGTACTTACCTTGACGTAGTACTTACCTGTACTTACCTTGACGTAGTACTTACCTACTTACCTTGACGTAGTACTTACCTGTACTTACCTTGACGTAGTACTTACCTGTACTTACCTTGACGTAGTACTTACCTGTACTTACCTTGACGTAGTACTTACCTGTACTTACCTTGACGTAGTACTTACCTGTACTTACCTTGACGTAGTACTTACCTGTACTTACCTTGACGTAGTACTTACCTGTACTTACCTTGACGTAGTACTTACCTGTACTTACCTTGACGTAGTACTTACCTGTACTTACCTTGACGTAGTACTTACCTGTACTTACCTTGACGTAGTACTTACCTGTACTTACGTTCACGTAGTACTTACCTGTACTTACCTAGTGACGTAGTACTTACCTGTACTTACCTTGACGTAGTACTTACCTGTACTTACCTTGACGTAGTACTTACCTGTACTTACCTTGACGTAGTACTTACCTGTACTTACCTTGACGTAGTACTTACCTGTACTTACCTTGACGTAGTACTTACCTGTACTTACCTTGACGTAGTACTTACCTGTACTTACCTTGACGTAGTACTTACCTGTACTTACCTTGACGTAGTACTTACCTGTACTTACCTTGACGTAGTACTTACCTGTACTTACCTTGACGTAGTACTTACCTGTACTTACCTTGACGTAGTACTTACCTGTACTTACCTTGACGTAGTACTTACCTGTACTTACCTTGACGTAGTACTTACCTGTACTTACCTTGACGTAGTACTTACCTGTACTTACCTTGACGTAGTACTTACCTGTACTTACCTTGACGTAGTACTTACCTGTACTTACATTGACGTAGTAGTTACGTGTACTTACCTTGACGTAGTACTTACCTGTACTTACCTTGACGTAGTACTTACCTGTACTTACCTTGACGTAGTACTTACCTGTACTTACCTTGACGTAGTACTTACCTGTACTTACCTTGACGTACTTACCTTGACGTAGTACTTACCTGTACTTACCTTGACGTAGTACTTACCTGTACTTACCTTGACGTAGTACTTACTTACCTTGACGTAGTACTTACCTGTACTTACATTGACGTAGACGTAGTACTTACCTGTACTTACCTTGACGTAGTACTTACCTGTACTTACCTGACGTAGTACTTACCTTACTTACCTTGACGTAGTACTTACCTGTTACCTTGACGTAGTACTTACCTGTACTTACCTTGGCGTAGTACTTACCTGTACTTACCTTGACGTAGTACTTACCTGTACTTACCTTGACGTAGTACTTACCTGTACTTACCTTGACGTAGTACTTACCTGTACTTACCTTGACGTAGTACTTACCTGTACTTACCTTGACGTAGTACTTACCTGTACTTACCTTGACGTAGTACTTACCTGTACTTACCTTGACGTAGTACTTACCTGTACTTACCTTGACGTAGTACTTACCTGTACTTACCTTGACGTAGTACTTACCTGTACTTACCTTGACGTAGTACTTACCTGTACTTACCTTGACGTAGTACTTACCTGTACTTACCTTGACGTAGTACTTACCTGTACTTACCTTGACGTAGTACTTACCTGTACTTACCTTGACGTAGTACTTACCTGTACTTACCTTGACGTAGTACTTACCTGTACTTACCTTGACGTAGTACTTACCTGTACTTACCTTGACGTAGTACTTACCTGTACTTACCTTGACGTAGTACTTACCTGTACATACCTTGACGTAGTACTTACCTGTACTTACCTTGACGTAGTACTTACCTGTACTTACCTTGACGTAGTACTTACCTGTACTTACCTTGACGTAGTACTTACCTGTACTTACCTTGACGTAGTACTTACCTGTACTTACCTTGACGTAGTACTTACCTGTACTTACCTTGACGTAGTACTTACCTGTACTTACCTTGACGTAGTACTTACCTGTACTTACCTTGACGTAGTACTTACCAGTACTTACCTTGACGTAGTACTTACCTGTACTTACCTTGACGTAGTACTTACCTGTACTTACCTTGACGTAGTACTTACCTGTACTTACCTTGACGTAGTACTTACCTGTACTTACCTTGACGTAGTACTTACCTGTACTTACCTCCACGTAGTACTTACCTGTACTTACCTTCATGTAGTGCTTACCTGTACTTACCTTCATGTAGTACTTACCTGCACTTACCTACACGTAGCACTTACCTGTGCTTACCTACACGTAGTACTTACCTGTACTTACATTCACGTAGTACTTACCTGTACTTATATTCATGTAGTACTTACCTGTACTTACCTTCATGAAGTGCTTACTTGTACTTACCTTCATGTAGTACTTACCTGTACTTACCTTCATGTAGTACTTACCTGTACTTACCTTCATGTAGTACTTACCTGTACTTACCTTCATGTAGTACTTACCTGTACTTACCTACATTTAATACTTACATGTACTTACCTTCATGTAGTACTTAATTGTACTTACCTTCACATAGTACTTACCTGTACTTACCTTGACGTAGTACTTGCCTGTACTTACCTTCATGTGGTACTTAAATGTACTTACCTTCATGTAGTACTTACCTAAACTTAAATTGACGTAGTACTTACCTGTACTTACCTTCGCGTAGTACTTTCCTGTAATTACCTTGATGTAGTACTTACCTGTACTTACCTACATTTAGTACTTACCTGTATTTACCTTGACGTAGTACTTACCTGTACTAACCTTCATGTAGTACTTACCTGTACTTACCTTGACGTAGTACTTACCTGTACTTACCTTCGCGTAGTACTTACCTGCAATTACCTTGATGTAGTACTTACCTGTACTTACCTACATTTAGTACTTACCTGTACTTACATTTATATAGTACTTACCTACACCTACCTTCATGTAGTACTTACCTGTACTTACCTTGACGTAGTACTTACCTGTACTTACCTTGACGTACTACTTACCTGTACTTACCTTCATGTAGTACTTACCTGCACTTACCTTCATGTAGTACTTACCTGTACTTACCTTCATGTAGTACTTACCTGTACTTACCTTCATGTAGTACTTACCTGTACTTACCTTCACGTAGTACTTACCTGTACTTACCTTCATGTAGTACTTACCTGTACTTACCTTGACGTAGTACTTACCTGTACTTACCTACATGTAGTACTTACCTGTACTTACCTTCATGTAGTACTTACCTGTACTTACCTTCATGTAGTACTTACCTGTACTTACCTTCACGTAATACTTACCTGTACTTACCTTCACGTAGTACTTACCTGTACTTACCTTGACGTAGTACTTACCTGTACTTACCTTCACGTAATACTTACCTGTACTTACCTTCACGTAGTTCTTAGCTGTACTTACCTTCACGTAATACTTACCTGTACTTACCTTCATGTAGTACTTACCTGTACTTACCTTCAAGTAGTTCTTACCTGTACTTACCTTGACGTAGTACTTACCTGTACTTACCTTCATGTAGTACTTACCTGTACTTACCTTCAAGTAGTACTTACCTGTACTTACCTTCATGTAGTACTTACCTGTACTTACATACATGTAGTACTTACCTGTACTTACCTTCACGTAGTACTTACCTGTACTTATATACATGTAGTACTTACCTGTACTTTCCTTGACGTAGTACTTACCTGTACTTACCATCAAGTAGTACTTACCTGTACTTACCTTCATGTAGTACTTACCTGTACTTTCCTTGACGTAGTACTTACCTGTACTTACCATCAAGTAGTACTTACCTGTACTTACCATCAAGTAGTACTTACCTGTACTTACCTTCATGTAGTACTTACCTGTACTTACCTTTACGTAGTACTTACCTACCGGTACTTACCTGTACTTACGTTCATGTACTTACATGTACTTACCTTAATGTAGTACTTACCTACATGTACTTACCTGTACTTACCTACATGTACTTACATGTAAGTTCCCAGATGTACTTCATGTACACATGTGTATATGAGGGACCAGTGTATATGAGAGGACAGTGTATATGAGGGACCAGTGTATATGAGAGGACAGTGTATATGAGGGACCAGTGTATATGAGGGGACAGTGTATATGAGGAGACAGTGTATATGAGGGGACAGTGTATATGAGGGGACAGTGTATATGAGGGGACAGTGTATATGAGGGGACAGTGTATATGAGGGGACAGTGTATATGAGGGGACAGTGTATATGAGGGGACAGTGTATATGAGGGGACAGTGTATATGAGTGGACAGTGTATATGAGGGGACAGTGTATAAGAGGGGACAGTGTATATGAGGGGACAGTGTATATGAGGGGACAGTGTATATGAGGGGACAGTGTATAAGAGGGGACAGTGTATATGAGGGACCAGTGTATATGACGGGACAGTGTATATGAGGGGACAGTGTATATGAGGGGACAGTGTATATGAGGGGACAGTGTATAAGAGGGGACAGTGTATATGAGGAGACAGTGTATATGAGGAGACAGTGTATATGAGGGGACAGTGTATATGAGGGGACAGTGTATAAGAGGGGACAGTGTATATGAGGAGACAGTGTATATGAGGGGACAGTGTATATGAGGAGACAGTGTATATGAGGGGACAGTGTATATGAGGGGACAGTGTATAAGAGGGGACAGTGTATATGAGGAGACAGTGTATATGAGGAGACAGTGTATATGAGGGGACAGTGTATATGAGGGGACAGTGTATATGAGGGACCAGTGTATATGAGGGGACAGTGTATATGAGGGGACAGTGTATAAGAGGGGACAGTGTATATGAGGAGACAGTGTATATGAGGAGACAGTGTATAGAAGGGGACAGTGTATATGAGGAGACAGTGTATAAGAGGGGACAGTGTATAAGAGGGGACAGTGTATATGAGGGGACAGTGTATATGAGGGGACAGTGTATATGAGGAGACAGTGTATATGAGGAGACAGTGTATATGAGGGACCAGTGTATATGAGGGGACAGTGTATATGAGGGGACAGTGTATATGAGGGGACAGTGTATATGAGGGGACAGTGTATATGAGGGGACAGTGTATAAGAGGGGACAGTGTATATGAGGGGACAGTGTATATGAGGGGACAGTGTATATGAGGGGACAGTGTATAAGAGGGGACAGTGTATATGAGGGACCAGTGTATATGAGGGGACAGTGTATATGAGGGGACAGTGTATATGAGGGGACAGTGTATATGAGGGGACAGTGTATATGAGGGGACAGTGTATATGAGGAGACAGTGTATATGAGGAGACAGTGTATATGAGGGGACAGTGTATATGAGGGGACAGTGTATATGAGGGGACAGTGTATATGAGGAGACAGTGTATATGAGGGGACAGTGTATATGAGGAGACAGTGTATATGAGGGGACAGTGTATATGAGGGGACAGTGTATAAGAGGGGACAGTGTATATGAGGAGACAGTGTATATGAGGAGACAGTGTATATGAGGGGACAGTGTATATGAGGAGACAGTGTATAAGAGGGGACAGTGTATAAGAGGGGACAGTGTATATGAGGGACCAGTGTATATGAGGGGACAGTGTATATGAGGGGACAGTGTATAAGAGGGGACAGTGTATATGAGGAGACAGTGTATATGAGGAGACAGTGTATATGAGGGGACAGTGTATATGAGGAGACAGTGTATAAGAGGGGACAGTGTATAAGAGGGGACAGTGTATATGAGGGGACAGTGTATATGAGGGGACAGTGTATATGAGGGGACAGTGTATATGAGGGGACAGTGTATATGAGGGGACAGTGTATATGAGGAGACAGTGTATAAGAGGGGACAGTGTATATGAGGGGACAGTGTATATGAGGAGACAGTGTATATGAGGGGACAGTGTATATGAGGGGACAGTGTATATGAGGGGACAGTGTATATGAGGGGACAGTGTATATGAGGGGACAGTGCATATGAGGAGACAGTGTATAAGAGGGGACAGTGTATATGAGGGGACAGTGTATATGAGGAGACAGTGTATATGAGGGGACAGTGTATGTGTGGGGACAGTGTATATGAGGGGACAGTGCATATGAGGAGACAGTGTATAAGAGGGGACAGTGTATATGAGGGACAGTGTATATGAGAGGACAGTGTATATGAGGGGACAGTGTATATGAGGGGGACAGTGTATATAAAGGGGCAGTGTAAATGAGGGGACAGTGCATATGAGGAGACAGTGTATAAGAGGGGACAGTGTATATGAGGGGACAGTGTATATGAGGGGGACAGTGTATATGAGGGGGACAGTGTATATAAAGGGGCAGTGTATATGAGGGGACAGTGTATATGAGGAGACAGTGTATATGAGGAGACAGTGTATATGAGGGGACAGTGTATATGAGGGGACAGTGTATATGAGGGGACAGTGTATATGAGGGGGACAGTGTATATGAGGGGGACAGTGTATATGAGGGTGTATATGAGGAGACATATAAAGGGGCAGTGTATATGAGGGTGTATATGAGGAGACAGATATGAGGAGACAGTGTATATGAGGGGACAGTGTATATGAGGAGACAGTGTATATGAGGAGACAGTGTATATGAGGGGACAGTGTATATGAGGGGACAGTCTATATGAGGGGGACAGTGTGTATAAATTGGCAGTGTATATGAGGGGACAGTGTATATGATGGGGACAGTGTATATAAAGGGGCAGTGTATATGAGGGGACAGTGTATATGAGGGGACAGTGTATATAAAGGGGCAGTGTATATGAGGGGACAGTGTATATGAGGGGGACAGTGTATATGAGGGAACAGTGTATATGAGGGGGATAGTGTATATGAGGGGACAGTGTATATGAGGGGACAGTGTATATCAGGAGACAGTGTATATGAGGAGACAGTGTATATGACGGGACAGTGTATATGAGGGGACAGTGTAGATGGTGACTGTGAAGGCTAGAAGTAGTGTGGATGGTGACTGTGAAGGTTAGAAGTAGTGTAGATGGTGACTGTGAAGGTTAGAACTAGTGTAGATGGTGACTGTGAAGGCTAGTAGTAGTGAAGACGGTGACTGTGAAGGTTATAACTAGTGTAGATGGTGACTGTGAAGGTTAGAAGAATGTAGACGGTGACTGTGAAGCTTAGAAGTAGTGTAGATGGTGACTATGAAGGTTAGAAGTAGTGTAGATGGTGACTGTGAAGGTTAGAAGTAGTGTAGATGGTGACTGTGAAGGTTAGAAGTAGTGTAGATGGTGACTGTGAAGGTTAGAAGTAGTGTAGATGGTGACTGTGAAGGTTAGAAGTAGTGTAGATGGTGACTATGAAGGTTAGAAGTAGTGTAGATGGTGACTGTTAAGGTTAGAAGTAGTGTAGATGGTGACTGTGAAGGTTAGAAGTAGTGTAGAAGGTGACTGTGAAGGTTAGAAGTAGTGTAGATGGTGACTGTGAAGGTTAGAAGTAGTGTAGATGGTGACTGTGAAGGTTAGAAGTAGTGTAGATGGTGACTGTGAAGGCTAGAAGTAGTGTAGATGGTGACGGTGAATTAGTGTAGATGGTGACTCTGAAGGTAAGAAGTAGTGTAGATGGTGACTGTTAGAAGTAGTGTAGTGTAGATTAGAAGTAGTGTAGATGGTGACTGTGACTGTGAAGGTTAGAAGTAGTGTAGATGGTGACTGTGAAGGTTAGAAGTAGTGTAGATGGTGACTGTGAAGGTTAGAAGTAGTGTAGATGGTGACTGTGAAGGTTAGAAGTAGTGTAGATGGTGACTGTGAAGGTTAGAAGTAGTGTAGATGGTGACTGTGAAGGTTAGAAGTAGTGTAGATGGTGACTGTGAAGGTTAGAAGTAGTGTAGATGTGAAGGTGACTGTGAAGGTTAGAAGTAGTGTAGATGGTGACTGTGAAGGTTAGAAGTAGTGTAGATGGTGACTGTGAAGGTTAGAAGTAGTGTAGATGGTGACTGTGAAGGTTAGAAGTAGTGTAGATGGTGACTGTGAAGGTTAGAAGTAGTGTAGATGGTGACTGTGAAGGTTAGAAGTAGTGTAGATGGTGACTGTGAAGGTTAGAAGTAGTGTAGATGGTGACTGTGAAGGTTAGAAGTAGTGTAGATGGTGACTGTGAAGGTTAGAAGTAGTGTAGATGGTGACTGTGAAGGTTAGAAGTAGTGTAGATGGTGACTGTGAAGGTTAGAAGTAGTGTAGATGGTGACTGTGAAGGTTAGAAGTAGTGTAGATGGTGACTGTGAAGGTTAGAAGTAGTGTAGATGGTGACTGTGAAGGTTAGAAGTAGTGTAGATGGTGACTGTGAAGGTTAGAAGTAGTGTAGATAATGACTGTGAAGGTTAGAAGTAGTGTAGATGGTGACTGTGAAGGTTAGAAGTAGTGTAGATGGTGACTGTGAAGGTTAGAAGTAGTGTAGATGGTGACTGTGAAGGTTAGAAGTAGTGTAGATGGTGACTGTGAAGGTTAGAAGTAGTGTAGATGGTGACTGTGAAGGTTAGAAGTAGTGTAGATGGTGACTGTGAAGGTTAGAAGTAGTGTAGATGGTGACTGTGAAGGTTAGAAGTAGTGTAGATGGTGACTGTGAAGGTTAGAAGTAGTGTAGATGGTGACTGTGAAGGTTAGAAGTAGTGTAGATGGTGACTGTGAAGGTTAGAAGTAGTGTAGATGGTGACTGTGAAGGTTAGAAGTAGTGTAGATGGTGACTGTGAAGGTTAGAAGTAGTGTAGATGGTGACTGTGAAGGCTAGAAGTGTAGATGTGACTATGATGGTGACTGTGAAGGTTAGAAGTAGTGTAGATTGTGACTGTGAAGGTTAGAAGTAGTGTAGATGGTGACTGTGAAGGTTAGAAGTAGTGTAGATGGTGACTGTGAAGGTTAGAAGTAGTGTAGATGGTGACTGTGAAGGTTAGAAGTAGTGTAGATGGTGACTGTGAAGGTTAGAAATAGTGTAGATGGTGACTGTGAAGGTTAGTAGTGAGTGACTGTGAAGTAGTGTAGATGGTGACTGTGAAGGTTAGAAGTAGTGTAGATGGTGACTGTGAAGGTTAGAAGTAGTGTAGATGGTGACTGTGAAGGTTAGAAGTAGTGTAGATGGTGACTGTGAAGGCTAGTAGTAGTGAAGACGGTGACTGTGAAGGTTATAACTAGTGTAGATGGTGACTGTGAAGGTTAGAAGAATGTAGACGGTGACTGTGAAGGTTAGAACTAGTGTAGATGGTGACTGTGAAGGTTATAAGTAGTGTAGATGGTGACTGTGAAGGTTAGAAGTAGTGTACATGGTGACTGTGAAGGCTAGTAGTAGTGAAGACGGTGACTGTGAAGGTTATAACTAGTGTAGATGGTGACTGTGAAGGTTAGAAGAATGTAGACGGTGACTGTGAAGGTTAGAACTAGTGTAGATGGTGACTGTGAAGGTTATAAGTAGTGTAGATGGTGACTGTGAAGGTTAGAAGTAGTGTAAGGTGACTGTGAAGGCTAGTGTAGATGGTGACTGGGAAGGCTAGAAGTAGTGTAGATGGTGACTGTGAAGGTTAGAAGTAGTGTAAATTGTGCTGTGAAGGTTAGAAGTAGTGTAGATGGTGACTGTGATGGTTAGAAGTAGTGTAGATGGTGACTGTGATGGTTAGAAGTAGTGTAGATGGTGACTGTGAAGGTTAGAAGTAGTGTAGATGGTGACTGTGAAGGTTAGAAGTAGTGTAGATGGTGACTGTGAAGGTTAGAAGTAGTGTAGATGGTGACTGTGAAGGTTAGAAGTAGTGTAGATGGTGACTGTGAAGGTTAGAAGTAGTGTAGATGGTGACTGTGAAGGTTAGAAGTAGTGTACATGGTGACTGTGAAGGTTAGAAGTAGTGTAGATGGTGACTGTGAAGGTTAGAAGTAGTGTAGATGGTGACTGTGAAGGTTAGAAGTAGTGTAGATGGTGACTGTGAAGGTTAGAAGTAGTGTAGATGGTGACTGTGAAGGTTAGAAGTAGTGTAGATGATGACTGTGAAGGTTAGAAGTAGTGTAGATGGTGACTGTGAAGGTAAGAAGTAGTGTACATGGTGACTGTGAAGGTTAGAAGTAGTGTAGATGGTGACTGTGAAGGTTAGAAGTAGTGTACATGGTGACTGTGAAGGTTAGAAATAGTGTAGATGATGACTGTGAAGGTTAGAAGTAGTGTAGATGGTGACTGTGAAGGTTAGAAGTAGTGTAGATGGTGACTCTGAAGGTTAGAAATAGTGTAGATGGTGACTGTGAAGGTTAGAAGTAGTGTAGATGGTGACTGTGAAGGTTAGAAGTAGTGTAGATGGTGACTGTGAAGGTTAGAAGTAGTGTAGATGGTGACTGTGAAGGTTAGAAGTAGTGTAGATGGTGACTGTGAAGGTTAGAAGTAGTGTAGATGGTGACTGTGAAGGTTAGAAGTAGTGTAGATGGTGACTCTGAAGGTTAGAAGTAGTGTAGATGGTGACTGTGAAGGTTAGAAGTAGTGTAGATGGTGACTGTGAAGGTTAGAGGTAGTGTAGATGGTGACTGTGAAGGTTAGAAGAAGTGGAGATGGTGACTGTGAAGGTTAGAAGTAGTGTAGATGGTGACTGTGAAG
>NW_027198472.1:0-43937 GCF_038502225.1 Cherax quadricarinatus | reverse complement strand
GATGATGAAAGTATTTTCTTTTTGGGGATTTTCTTTCTTTTTTGGGTCACCCTGCCTCGGTGGGAGACGACCAACTTGTTGAAAAAAAAAAAAAAAAAAAAAATATATATATATATATATATATATATATATATATATATATATATATTTTTTATTTATTATCACACCGGCCGATTCCCACCAAGGCAGGGTGGCCCGAAAAAGAAAAACTTTCACCATCATTCACTCCATCACTGTCTTGCCAGAAGGGTGCTTTACACTACAGTTTTTAAACTGCAACATTAACACCCCTCCTTCAGAGTGCAGGCACTGTACTTCCCATCTCCAGGACTCAAGTCCGGCCTGCCGGTTTCCCTGAATCCCTTCATAAATGTTACTTTGCTCACACTCCAACAGCACGTCAAGTATTAAAAACCATTTGTCTCCATTCACTCCTATCAAACACGCTCACGCATGCCTGCTGGAAGTCCAAGCCCCTCGCACACAAAACCTCCTTTACCCCCTCCCTCCAACCCTTCCTAGGCCGACCCCTACCCCGCCTTCCTTCCACTACAGACTGATACACTCTTGAAGTCATTCTGTTTCGCTCCATTCTCTCTACATGTCCGAACCACCTCAACAACCCTTCCTCAGCCCTCTGGACAACAGTTTTGGTAATCCCGCACCTCCTCCTAACTTCCAAACTACGAATTCTCTGCATTATATTCACACCACACATTGCCCTCAGACATGACATCTCCACTGCCTCCAGCCTTCTCCTCGCTGCAACATTCATCACCCACGCTTCACACCCATATAAGAGCGTTGGTAAAACTATACTCTCATACATTCCCCTCTTTGCCTCCAAGGACAAAGTTCTTTGTCTCCACAGACTCCTAAGTGCACCACTCACTCTTTTTCCCTCATCAATTCTATGATTCACCTCATCTTTCATAGACCCATCCGCTGACACGTCCACTCCCAAATATCTGAAATATATATATATATATATATATATATATATATATATATATATATATATATATATATATATATATATATATATATATATATATATATATATATTTTTTCAACAAGTCGGCCGTCTCCCACCGAGGCAGGGTGACCCAAAAAAGAAAGAAAATCCCCAAAAAGAAAATACTTTCATCATCATTCAACACTTTCACCACACTCGCACATTATCACTGTTTTTGCAGAGGTGCTCAGAATACAACAGTCTAGAAGCATATACATATAAAGATACACAACATATCCCTCCAAACTGCCAATATCCCAAACCCCTCCTTTAAAGTGCAGGCATTGTACTTCCCATTTCCAGGACTCAAGTCCGACTATATGAAAATAACCGGTTTCCCTGAATCCCTTCACTAAATATTACCCTGCTCACACTCCAACAGATCGTCAGGTCCCAAGTACCATTCGTCTCCATGGTAGTAGGTTGGTAGACAGCAACCACCCAGGGAAGTACTACCGTCCTGCCAGATGACTGTGAAACAAAAACCTGTAACTGTTTTGCATGATGGTAGGATTGCTGGTTTCTTTTTCTGTCTCATAAACACGCTAAGATAACAGGGATATCTTGCTACTCCTACTTACACTTTGGTCACACTTCACAGACACGCACATGCATATATATATATACATACATCTAGGTTTTTCTCCTTTTTCTAAATAGCTCTTGTTCTTTTTTATTTCTTCTATTGTCCATGGGGAAGTGGAAAAGAATCTTTCCTCCGTAAGCCATGCGTGTCGTATGAGGCGACTAAAATGCCGGGAGCAATGGGCTAGTAACCCCTTCTCCTGTATACAATTACTAAAAAAGAGAAGAAGAAAAACTTTATAAAACTGGGTTGCTTAAATGTGCGTGGATGTAGTGCGGATGACAAGAAACAGATGATTGCTGATGTTATGAATGAAAAGAAGTTGGATGTCCTGGCCCTAAGCGAAACAAAGCTGAAGGGGGTAGGAGAGTTTCAGTGGGGGGAAATAAATGGGATTAAATCTGGAGTATCTGAGAGAGTTAGAGCAAAGGAAGGGGTAGCAGTAATGTTAAATGATCAGTTATGGAAGGAGAAAAGAGAATATGAATGTGTAAATTCAAGAATTATGTGGATTAAAGTAAAGGTTGGATGCGAGAAGTGGGTCATAATAAGCGTGTATGCACCTGGAGAAGAGAGGAATGCAGAGGAGAGAGAGAGATTTTGGGAGATGTTAAGTGAATGTATAGGAGCCTTTGAACCAAGTGAGAGAGTAATTGTGGTAGGGGACTTGAATGCTAAAGTAGGAGAAACTTTTAGAGAGGGTGTGGTAGGTAAGTTTGGGGTGCCAGGTGTAAATGATAATGGGAGCCCTTTGATTGAACTTTGTATAGAAAGGGGTTTAGTTATAGGTAATACATATTTTAAGAAAAAGAGGATAAATAAGTATACACGATATGATGTAGGGCGAAATGACAGTAGTTTGTTGGATTATGTATTGGTAGATAAAAGACTGTTGAGTAGACTTCAGGATGTACATGTTTATAGAGGGGCCACAGATATATCAGATCACTTTCTAGTTGTAGCTACACTGAGAGTAAAAGGTAGATGGGATACAAGGAGAATAGAAGCATCAGGGAAGAGAGAGGTGAAGGTTTATAAACTAAAAGAGGAGGCAGTTAGGGTAAGATATAAACAGCTATTGGAGGATAGATGGGCTAATGAGAGCATAGGCAATGGGGTCGAAGAGGTATGGGGTAGGTTTAAAAATGTAGTGTTAGAGTGTTCAGCAGAAGTTTGTGGTTACAGGAAAGTGGGTGCAGGAGGGAAGAGGAGCGATTGGTGGAATGATGATGTAAAGAGAGTAGTAAGGGAGAAAAAGTTAGCATATGAGAAGTTTTTACAAAGTAGAAGTGATGCAAGGAGGGAAGAGTATATGGAGAAAAAGAGAGAAGTTAAGAGAGTGGTGAAGCAATGTAAAAAGAGAGCAAATGAGAGAGTGGGTGAGATGTTATCAACAAATTTTGTTGAAAATAAGAAAAAGTTTTGGAGTGAGATTAACAAGTTAAGAAAGCCTAGAGAACAAATGGATTTGTCAGTTAAAAATAGGAGAGGAGAGTTATTAAATGGAGAGTTAGAGGTATTGGGAAGATGGAAGGAATATTTTGAGGAATTGTTAAATGTTGATGAAGATAGGGAAGCTGTGATTTCGTGTATAGGGCAAGGAGGAATAACATCTTGTAGGAGTGAGGAAGAGCCAGTTGTGAGTGTGGGGGAAGTTCGTGAGGCAGTAGGTAAAATGAAAGGGGGTAAGGCAGCCGGGATTGATGGGATAAAGATAGAAATGTTAAAAGCAGGTGGGGATATAGTTTTGGAGTGGTTGGTGCAATTATTTAATAAATGTATGGAAGAGGGTAAGGTACCTAGGGATTGGCAGAGAGCATGCATAGTTCCTTTGTATAAAGGCAAAGGGGATAAAAGAGAGTGCAAAAATTATAGGGGGATAAGTCTGTTGAGTGTACCTGGTAAAGTGTATGGTAGAGTTATAATTGAAAGAATTAAGAGTAAGACGGAGAATAGGATAGCAGATGAACAAGGAGGCTTTAGGAAAGGTAGGGGGTGTGTGGACCAGGTGTTTACAGTGAAACATATAAGTGAACAGTATTTAGATAAGGCTAAAGAGGTCTTTGTGGCATTTATGGATTTGGAAAAGGCGTATGACAGGGTGGATAGGGGGGCAATGTGGCAGATGTTGCAAGTGTATGGTGTAGGAGGTAGGTTACTGAAAGCAGTGAAGAGTTTTTACGAGGATAGTGAGGCTCAAGTTAGAGTATGTAGGAAAGAGGGAAATTTTTTCCCAGTAAAAGTAGGCCTTAGACAAGGATGTGTGATGTCACCGTGGTTGTTTAATATATTTATAGATGGGGTTGTAAGAGAAGTAAATGCGAGGGTCTTGGCAAGAGGCGTGGAGTTAAAAGATAAAGAATCACACACAAAGTGGGAGTTGTCACAGCTGCTCTTTGCTGATGACACTGTGCTCTTGGGAGATTCTGAAGAGAAGTTGCAGAGATTGGTGGATGAATTTGGTAGGGTGTGCAAAAGAAGAAAATTAAAGGTGAATACAGGAAAGAGTAAGGTTATGAGGATAACAAAAAGATTAGGTGATGAAAGATTGAATATCAGATTGGAGGGAGAGAGTATGGAGGAGGTGAACGTATTCAGATATTTGGGAGTGGACGTGTCAGCGGATGGGTCTATGAAAGATGAGGTGAATCATAGAATTGATGAGGGAAAAAGAGTGAGTGGTGCACTTAGGAGTCTGTGGAGACAAAGAACTTTGTCCTTGGAGGCAAAGAGGGGAATGTATGAGAGTATAGTTTTACCAACGCTCTTATATGGGTGTGAAGCGTGGGTGATGAATGTTGCAGCGAGGAGAAGGCTGGAGGCAGTGGAGATGTCATGTCTGAGGGCAATGTGTGGTGTGAATATAATGCAGAGAATTCGTAGTTTGGAAGTTAGGAGGAGGTGCGGGATTACCAAAACTGTTGTCCAGAGGGCTGAGGAAGGGTTGTTGAGGTGGTTCGGACATGTAGAGAGAATGGAGCGAAACAGAATGACTTCAAGAGTGTATCAGTCTGTAGTGGAAGGAAGGCGGGGTAGGGGTCGGCCTAGGAAGGGTTGGAGGGAGGGGGTAAAGGAGGTTTTGTGTGCGAGGGGCTTGGACTTCCAGCAGGCATGCGTGAGCGTGTTTGATAGGAGTGAATGGAGACAAATGGTTTTTAATACTTGACGTGCTGTTGGAGTGTGAGCAAAGTAACATTTATGAAGGGATTCAGGGAAACCGGCAGGCCGGACTTGAGTCCTGGAGATGGGAAGTACAGTGCCTGCACTCTGAAGGAGGGGTGTTAATGTTGCAGTTTAAAAACTGTAGTGTAAAGCACCCTTCTGGCAAGACAGTGATGGAGTGAATGATGGTGAAAGTTTTTCTTTTTCGGGCCACCCTGCCTTGGTGGGAATCGGCCGGTGTGATAATAAAAAAAAAAAAAAAAAAAATATATATATATATATATATATATATATATATATATATATATATATATATATATATATATATATATATATATATATATATATATTTCATTGCTTTAATACATAATAAATTATGTTAACAAACAATTTCTATGAAGAGTGATGTTTCACACAGGCTGAGACCACTGTTATCTGAGCCACAACTTATGTATAAATATAATATTTATTAAATTCCAAATAATCCAACCATTATTTAATCAAAATTAAATGTTAAATCATCATAAGATATATCAATAGTTATGTTCACATACTTGCATGGGTCCTGGTGCAAATCCATCTTGGCAAGAGCACTCGAATCCTCCCTCCACGTTGCTGCAGGTGCCATTACCACAGACGCTTGAAACAGCACATTCATTGTCGTCTAGAAAAAACAGCAAGGCATAACCATTAATCATTTGTATTTTCTATTCCTACTTAATTTTCCATTTTGAAGATTTATCCTGGTCATAAAAACTGTTATTTAACTGACCTTATGTGTAATATATTACACATTTTGCACAAGTCACAGATATAATAGTCAGATGTGACAACTATATATTATATAAACCATTTATCATAAAAGTATTTAGCATTTATGACAACTATACACTTATCATAAAACCATCTGTCATAAAAGTATCTATCATTTCTATTCCCCAGTAAAATTTACAAATAATTACAAATCAAAATTTAGTAGATAATTAATAATCTTTTGTACTGTGGGAGTTACTAACCTACACAACGGCGACCAGAATGATCTAGAACGTAACCCATGGGACATTCACATCGGAAGGAACCATCAGTGTTGACACAGTCTCCTCCTTGGCATGATCCAGGCATGATCTCACATTCATTCAGATCAGCACCAGATTCTGATCGGCCAGGTCCCAGCGGACACAGCTTCTCAAACTCAGCTATGGATTATAAGCAGAAGAGATAATGGAATTTTTAAAAAAATTAACTGGGAATCTGTCCTCAGAAAAAGACAAATCTTCAGGTCTGAATATATTAATTAATGTTCGTAGAATTACCTTGCCTCGGTGGGAGACGGCCGACTTGTTAAAAAAAAAAAAAAAAAAAAAAAAGAATTACCGACAGTATGTTAGGTAAAAGGACACAAGTGCAACTTAATGTGACACTTTATTGTGACAACGCTTCACTCTCCAGGAGCTTTGTCAAGCCATAACAGCTTGACAAAAGCTCCTGGAGAGCAAAACGTTGTCATAATAAAATGTCACACTAACCTTTCGGGGTCGGTCTCATAAAACTACGCCCAAATTTTAGGAGCTTCCAATCTTGCATGAAAGAATGGGTCTGCATGGTCAGTGTGTGCAGTATAAAAAAATCCTGCAGCACGCACTGCATAACGATTAACCCTTAAACTGTCCAAATATATATATATACGTTCTCTTGTGTAGCACCCCGAATTTTTTGAGAAAAAAAAAATTTTAATAGGAAAAAAGAGCATATGGTACCCAGGCGTCCTCAATTTTTTTCATATGGCGCACAGTGAGTGCGCACACCCATTCTCTTATGTCTAGGTGACTCAGGCTTATCGTGCCAATGCTGAATGAATGACGAAGGAAACGTACATATACGTTTGGGGTGTTACGCGAGAGAACGTATCTGTATGTTTGGACTGTTTAAGGGTTAAAAAAAACGGCAACCGTGTTTTTGGTGTAAAACAGCGACTTTGTGGTATATTTTTGTATGGTTTTTATGTTGTCTTCTTGGTTTCTTGGTCTCAACTGATAGAATGAAAGATATACTACAGAAATAGGGATGATTTTGAATGGAATATAGACTAAAAGTAGCTTGAAATTGAGCTCGAAGTAGCAGAAATGTTCAATTTCTGCCGATGTGCAAGAGTAAACAAAACACATCACGTGTCCAATACACGTCACCTGGCCAGTCTAATATGCACTCATGAATGCATTGACATTATTTATACAGTTATTACCATTAAGCAGTAGTCTGAATGACAGTAAATCTATTACGTATTTGTGTGAATAAAAATTCAAGATGAAAAGCAAGTGTAATATAAGAGGGGTTTGGAGACATGACTAATGAACAGAGAAAATGTTATTTTAGTGCCAGGAATGTGCACATTATTTATTCTGGGCCCTATTTTGAAATTGGCCTTTCTTGAATTTTGTGTGAAATTGGCCAAATTAGTAATTTCTGATCACTTTATTGGGTAGATGAAATATGTAAATGGGCAGTTTCTTGTACTCAGTCAACAGAATAAAAGGAGTTCTAGTTAAACAGCTATGAATGTGGTAGGCTGGAACAAGGGAATTGACCCAAAATAGGGCTCAGTGGGCGAAATCGCCAATGCATAAATATTGCCGAGGCTGCTAAATTTGTGAGAGAGTAATTCCACAAGTTTAGCATCAAATTTTGTGCTTTTGGTTTCATTAACTTCAGAAAAAGATTCCCTATTGTTTCATAAGAATTTTTTTTTTTTAAATTCTTCGATCCAGGGAGCAAGTTTGCAAGCAAGGGTCTCGACCCTCAAAGAGTTAAGTTGCACTTGTGTTCTTTTACCAAACATATTAATTAATACAACATCATGTTCCTCACAGCTGAACTTGGAAGTAGAGTAACATACCGATATGAAGAATGCTAACAAAAATGAATATGAAAGTTTTCCAACAAGTGTTCAATGAAATACGTACTGGAGAACTGAGCAGTATCATAAGTAAGTACAGTAGGGCCCTATTTATATGGCAGGTTAGGTTCCAGGCTACCGCCAGAAAGCGGACATTGCCAGAAAGTTGAAGACCATTTTTTCACATATATTATGTTAGCAACAGAACTAGGCATTAGAAAGATAGGGGGAGCCGTACAGCGAGTTTTGGTCATAATTGAAAAGTCTGTATTAGTGGAATGCCGTAAAGCAAAATGCTGTAAAGCGGGGCCCTACATATACCCTCCAGGTATACACATAAGTACAATTGTCAGACATATTGTAAATTGCCCAGTTTAACATAAAATTTCTGATAAAAAATAATGATTACTTCTACAAACATATACTGTACCTACATAACATGTTATGTGTTACATGACATCAAGCTAAATAAATAAAGGAAAAACAAATACAACGAGATAATTAAGAGGAAACCTGTAGAGACAGAGAAATGAAGAAGAGTAAATTACTTCATGGATAAATGTTATATCTGTTTTATTTGTTAAGCATAAAAAATGAATGTTAACCTGTATAAAAGTGTTGTTATCTGAATATGTTATAAGCTCTGTTTCATCCACTTTAGCTAAACATACTGTGAATACATATATGAAGCTATAAAAGCAAAGCTATGCTCATGCTATCTTGTTTTCAGTATGTATTTTATCATACAGTTGTTTCAAACTTCCAAAAGTTGCATCCTGTTCCACTGCTTTATTACTCCCACTCAATCACACAAGCATGCATGAAGAATGGGAAAGGCTCAAGAAGACCAGAAACAGAGATAGGCTCAGAGAAAAGAAGCTGTAGACTTCACTCAAGGAGAAGAACCTAGGTGTGAGTATAGTGTCCAGTATAATGCCAGTGGTATTAGTGAGGAAAGTCTTAGTGAATAGTATGCTTGATAATGGTGAGTCATGCAGCAGACTAGGTTAAGTTACTGAGTTCATAGCAGATAAATTGCTGTACAACTCACCCGAACTGATGTGTGGGCAGCGATCACAGGTCAGACCCCATGCAGCACCAGATGAACAACAACACTCTTTTCTAAGAATCCTGACTGGTCGAGGCTCCAAACATGTACCTAGAAAGCAAGAAAGTCACTAGAAAAAAATTGTGACTGTGTGATGAACTATGTTTGTCTACATAAAATATATATTTTTTTAAGGAAGACATTACACACAGATTCTTCAACAACCATATTAATTATTGCACACTAATATTTTGTGATTTTTATTATTATATATTATAATAATTTCAATAATATATTACAGGTACAGGTTGGCCATCACTAATCCAGTTCCAGCAGTAATCCGGGACTAATTTCAGCTAGCGTAATTTCAAATTTCTGGGGTCGCTGCACCAACCTGCCGCTACCGTCTGGTGGCGCTGCATAAGTCATTTCAATATGTATTTCTCCATTTATTGTTAAAACCTGCTCACTTTTAACCCTAGGCAAGGTTCCAACCAATAAAGGAAATGCTTTTCGCTGTGTAAAGTGCAAACACTGTACACTGTCCATAAAAGATAAGGGTGGCTTTGAAGCCACTGTGGTCCCATAGTATGACACAATGAGCTCAGCTCACTCAGATAAGCTGTGACTAGTAAATTTGGGATTACATATGATAGAATAGGTCTGTATGGTAAGTGTGCACTATATAAAAAAAAATCTGCAGCACGGAGAGCGTGAGGAAAAAGCTGAGTGTGTTTTTGGTGTAAAACAGCGACTTTGCGGTATATTTTTGTATGTTTTTTATGGTTGTATTTTCGTTTTTTTGGTCTCATTTGATAGAATGGAAGATATATTACAGAAATAGAAATGATTCTGATTGGTTTCAGGATGGAAAGTACCTTGAAAATGAGCTCAAAGTAGCAAAATGTTCAATTATTGCCAATGTTCAAGAGTAAACAAATGATGTCACCATCCAATACATGTCTAACTGGTTGGTCTAATATGCAGTCACGAAGGAGTTGACATTATTTATACAACTATTACAATAATGCAGTAGTTTGCGTAACAGTAAATCTTCTATTTTTTGAGTGAATAAAAATTCAAAATGGAAAGCAAGTGTAATATAAGAGGGACCTGGAGACATGACTAATGAACAGAGAAAATGTTATTTTAGTGCCAGGAATGTCTGCATTGTTTATTCTGGACACCATTTTGAAACTGGTATCTTTTGAAATTTGTGTGAAATTGGCCAAATTACCAATTTCTGATCACTTTATTCCTTCTTTAGTGTTTTGTCTGTCATATGACTATTTAAGTTGTCTAGTGCTTGTAGTACACAGTATCTGATCCTGGTTCCCATTCCAGCCATCTGCTATTTATTCCAGTGTGAAAAATTTTCTAATATCCTTTACATCACTTTTTTCACAAATTTACAAGTGCAACTTCTTGTTCTTCCTGTTGAGGGCATTAAGAAATCTCCCCTAACTACCCTCTCCCATATCTTTATAATTTTATATGGTAATTCTTAAGTTTTGAAAACAGTTTGCTTAATGAAATTTCAATTAACCCTTTCAGTGGCTGTCATGCAGATTTACATGACTGATGCCAGGGTTCCTTATGTAGATCTCTGCATAAATTCTAGTGGCTTCAAATTTAGTGCAAGATGCCTGGTAGGCCTACATATGAAACAATGGATCTTCATGGTCAGTGTGAGCAGTATAAAAAAAAATTGGGGACCCTGCAGTGCATTGTGGGAACACCATGCTGAGCGGACACAAAGGCCTCAGTCCTAGGCAAACTGAACAAGTTTTATTCTCCAGTGACAGCTCCAACAATGAGAATTATAGAACTGATGATAAGTTCTTTGGTTTCGAAGATACAGTGACCAAAATTATAGCTCACGACGCTGGAAATATTGCTGTGAGATTATCACCAAATACAGTACCATCTTCTTTGAAGCTTAGTGATCACTTTTAATGAGACTTCCTGCTACAGAAAAGAAGAAATGGGCTCAGAAGTGATGTTACATATGTGCACATACAACAAGGCACCCATCAAAGAGCAGAGACATGCTTTATGTGTGAAGAATGTAAAAAGGAACATGAACAATGCCTGTATATATGTCCACAGATATTAGAACAATAGTAATGTAAAAAAATTTTTACCTCTGTGTTTACGTTGTTGTGTAAACAGGTTTCGTAAACAATATACTGATGACACTATTAGTGCAGGTATTGAGTTGCACACAACTGGTGGATATATGCACTGTGCATGATATGGGTCTCAGGCCAAAGAAGTTAATGGAAAATGGAAAAAATTAGAAAACTCCAGAAAAATGTGGAGAGTACAGCAATTGCCAATGATGCCATCAGTGAGTCAGTGACCTTTAATTTCACACCTTCATATCACGGCAAGTACTATGGGATTTTTTTCTTTTATTACCACCAGAAAAATATGCTCTTCTAACTAACAAGAGTTTTTTTTTTAAATGTGGACATTGAGAGCAATTTTAATTTCAAGGCTTCAGACATTGAGGGGGTTAATGACCAAGGAGTAATTAGAGAAGAATTTCATCTAACGACAACATAGCCTCCACTTAATTTCCTCTTAGCAGTTTGCACTAGAAATGCAGGATGTTATACTCTCATTACAAACACACGCACATACACACACATGGTGGCCAGGCTCACATGTCGGAGTAATGAAGGCCGAGGTACACTAATTAAACTTGCTACATAGCAATTGTTACTGCTGGGTGAGCCAGTGAAACTTTGCATTTTGTTTTTTATATAAGCTTCAATCTTCATGTAAATTTTATCCAGCCAATGTGAGTTTCAAAAGGCTGTTAAATGATAATGACTGCCATGGTGTGAAGGCAGAGGAAGAGCAATGCTCTAAACATCAAAGTGAATATTTTACAATGTGTTGATGCTGGCAAGGAAAACAGGTGCAATCTTCAAAATTTTTGAACTACCCAATTCCAGTGTATACACGGTCAAAATCTTCATAAATTTACAATGCGATTAGCACGCAAATTATGTCTCTGGTAGTGTTACTTGCACTTGTAGGTCACTGTTGCAGGCTTGGACTGAACTTCAGACCCAGCAATAAGTGCTTCTTAGCACGTTGGTTATACAGTAGAAAGCCAAGAGTTTGTTTGAGAGAATAAATCTTAAGGAAGGTGAGAATGTAGGAGAGTTGAATTTGTGCACAAGTAAGGAGTAATCTGAAAGGTTTAAGAGACGTGGCAACTTTGAGAACATTTCACCGAGTGATGAGGCTGCGAGTGCTGATACAGAGGCAGTAGCCTCTTATCAAGCTATGTTGCAGATCATAGAAGATGGTGGCTACACACCTCAGCAAGTTTTCAATGCTGACGAAACTGGGCTGTACGGGAACTGGATGCCATCAAGCGCCTTCTTATCAAGAGATGAGAAGAAGGCTACAGAATTCAAGGCAACCAAGGACCATCTCACACTTCTTCTGGGAGGCAATGCAGCAGGGGATTTCAAGCTTCAGTCCCTGTTAGTCTACCACTCTGAAATGCCAAGAGCTATGAAGAACTTCTACAAATCCAATCTCTCTATAATTTGGCGCTCTAACAAGAGAACATGGGTAACGTCAAGTATATGTAAGAAGTGGTTTTCGTGTAAATGAAAATATACATCAATGCATAAGATTAAATTTAAAATACAAATATATTTTTAATACAATTCGGCTTGTCTGCCTGACATGGCTTAATAATAGGTATAACACGCGTGTGTGTATAGATACAGACATACGTACACACAATATTTTTTTAACTCAACAGTTATCTCCCACCAAGGAAGGGTTACATAACCCTTTAAGTGTTCAGACCACTGATCAAAAAATTGTCCACAGTATTCAAGAATTTAAAAATTTTTTTTTTTTTCTTATGAATTGATAGCGAATCTTTTTTCTAAGGTAATGAAACCAAAGGTGCAAAATTTCATGGAAAACTCATAGAATTACACTTGCAAAGTTAGCGGTCTCAGCAGTATTTACACATCGGCAATTCTGCCCACTCTGAGTCCTATTTTAGGGCAATTACACTGTTTCAGTCTACCAAATTCTTGGCTATTTTGCTACTATGTCTTCCATTTTATTGATTTAGTACAAGAAACCACCCAATCAACTATTTCAACTACCCAACAAAGTGATTAGTAACTTGGCCAATTAAACACAAATTTCAAAATTTGCCAATTTCCAAACAGGGTCCAAAATAAACAATGTAGGCATTCTTGGCACTAAAATAACATTTCCTCTGTTCATCTGTTATGTTCTCAGGCTTTACACATGAATTCCATTTTGAATTTTTATTCGCACAAAGAATTTTGACCCACACAAAAAAAAATATATGATGTCCACCTAAGGTTATAAACAAAATTGTAATTCTTCTCTACAAAACTTATTAAAGCCATTATAGCACAACCTAATAGAATATTCAAGTTCTCTTGTATTCATTGTAACTCACCTAATGACCATATGTTCTGTTATTGCCTCATTAATTTTAAGTTTGTTTTAAGTCTGCCCAAAATGCTTCACATATAAGGGGGTTTTTGGCCTGTACACCCTACTATTATATTCCTCTGTACAAATATGTATTATGTTGAAATAAAATATTATTATTATTATTAAGATTTACTGCTATGCATTATTGTAATAATTGTATATATAATGTAAGCATATTCATGAACACATATTAGACTGACCAGCTGGACATGTATTGGACAGGCGAGGTGATTTGTTTACTCTAGGATATCGGCAAAAATCAAATATTTCCAATACTTTGAGCTCAATTTCAAACTACTTTCAGCCTGGAAATCAATCAAAATCATATCTATTTCTGTAGTATATCTTCCCTTCTATCAACTGATATCAAGAAACCAAGAAAACAGTCATAAAAACCATCCAAAAATACACCACAAAGTCGCTATTTTAAACCAAAAACACTGTTGCAATTTTTTTCTCATTATGCACTGCGTGGGGCAGAATGTTTTTTTTATGTGGTGCACACCTACTGCATCGACCCATTCTCTCATATCTAGGCCAAATTTTACTGCTCACTGCTTATATGAGTGAGCTGAGCTCAGACAGCAAAGTGGTTAAATTAGTAAACATATTCAACATCATTCTCTCAAACGCTGTTGTTCCAGAGAAATGCTGCCATCACAATCAGATTACCCCACTGCTTTCAGTATCCCAAGCCCTCCTTCAGTGTAGGCACTATCCTTCCTACCTCCAGGGCTCAAATCTGGCTAACCACTTTCCTCTGAATCCATTCTTGAAAGTTACCCTTGTCGCACTACTAATGTTCTTTTTTTAACACACTGGCCATCTCTCACCAAGGCAGGTGACTCAAAAGAGAAGCACTTTCACCATTATTCACACTATCACTGTCTTGCCTGAGGCATGCAATACAACAGTTCAGATGATCCTCCATACAGCAAATGTTCCCACCCCTTCTTTAGAGTGCGGGAACTGTACTTCCCACATCTGGCTAACTAGTTTCCCTGAATCCCCTTCACAAATGTTATACTGCTCACACTTCAATAGCTCATCAGGCCCCAAAAGCATTTGCCTCCACTCCTATTTAAATGTTCACACATGCCTGCTGGATGTCCAAACCCCCTTTCACATAAAACCTTCTTTACCCCCTCCCTCCATCCTTTCCTAGGACACCCTCTACCCCGTCTTTCTTCCACTACCAATTTATACACCCTCCAAGTCCTCTATTTTGTTCCATCCTCTCTAAATGACCAAACCACCTCAACAACCCCTCCTCAGCCCTCTGGATAATCTTTCAGTAACTCTGCACCTCCCAAAGTATGTCTATCAAAAAACACTTTTCTTCATTCACTCCTATCTAACACACTTACAGAAGACTGCTGAATGCTCAAGCCTCAAAAGCTCAAAGCCTCCTTTACTCCCTTCATCCAACACTTCTAAAACCATTTTTGATCTTGCACTAAGGTTTACATGCCCTCTTTGTAAACCTATGCCTCTTCATTCTCTCTACATGCCCAAACCACCTCAATAACCCCTTCTCAGCTCTCAAAATTATACCCCTGGCGACCTACATCACCTCTTAATTTCTACACTCCAAATTCTCTGTATGATATTCACACAGACACACACACTTTTTTTTTTCAGCCGGTGCAATCAAACAGGCTAAATTTTTATTAAAAATAAAACTGTTTCAACATTTTCTCCCATGTTATGCAAATTTTTAATTCTGCACCAAAACAACCTAAGCAACCTAACCTAGCCTTGCTTGAATTTGCAGAATATACAACTATTATAGCTCAATGAATTTGCAGAATATACAAGTATTATAGCTCAATGCTACCTAACCTATCTAAAGTCAATTTAACTTTATTTAATTTTATTTAACATTGCAAATATAAATAGTGTATATGTTCTGCTTGTATGGCAATATGAGCATTGGTTATAAGCCAAAACTACAAGCTCATGTTTATGGCTTTGGCTTATAAACTAGAGGTTTTTCATAGTTCAGTTCACATGCTGTTAGAGACTAGTGGTTTTTGATAGATCAAAGGCTGTTAGAGTGTAAGCAAGGTGATATTTATGAAGGGATTCAGTGAAAACTGGCTAGAAGGAGCTTAAGCTCTAAAGGTAGGAAGTGCAATGCCTCCACTATGAAGGATGGATGGGAATATTACAGTTAAGAGGAACATCTCAACTCTAATGTCCATACATCTATGGAAAAACAGCTAATGAATGACCAGTAGTGAATATGTTTCTTTTTTTTGGACCACCCTGCCTTGGTAGGAAAAGAAAATAGCACAGAATTAAGAACTATTAAGAAACACACAGCAAAGTCATGCTATGTGTACAGTATAGTGAATGCAAGTAGGAGTTCATAAGATTTACCTCCCATCTTATGTACAGTGGAACCATGGTTTTCGTGATTAATCTGTTCGAAAAATTCTGACGAAAACCGAATCGTTCGAAAACTGAAGCAACATTTCCCATAAGAAATAATGTAAATCCAATTAAAGCATTCCAGACATCCAAAAATATTAAAAAAAATACATTTTATAGAGAATAACTATAGTTTTACATACAGAAAACAATGAGAAATAAATATAAGTGACTAACGAAATGGATAAATGAACATTTAACATCACTTTTACCTTTATTGACTTGAGAGTCACTGGACCCCTGTCGCACAAAAAAATCTGTTCAGAGAGGTCTGTTTCTGGTGTCTCTAAGATTTGCCTAAAATAGGACAAGGCATTGTCATTGAACGTGTTACAGACACATCTTGCAAAAGCTTTGTTAGGGTGATATTTCTCCACAAAGCTTTGCAACTCATTCCACTTTGCACGCATGTCCTTAATCACTGAAGAAGGCACATTCTCCCTTCTCTCTTCCTCCTCCTCTGAAGCAATTTCCTCAGCTGCAGTCTGTTGCTGTTCCAGTTGAAGGTCTTGCAGCTCTTCAGTTGTTAGCTCTTCCCTGTGTTCCCCACGTTTGTCCGAGCTTGCAGCCTTGCCATGCCTTACCACACTGTATGCCAGTTCACTTCTTGAATTTGTCAAACCAACCTCTGTTGGCCTCAAATTCACTAACAGCAGCACTCATTCCAGGCATTTTCTTTGCGAGATCTGCATGCAACTGCCTTGCCTTTTCGTAAATTATCGCCTCCAAAACACTCTCCCACTAACTGTTTTTCGTTGATCCACACCAACAACTTCTCAACATCTTCAATTGTTTGTGATCTCTGTTTCATTAGCACACTTACCCCTCTTGCAACATCAGCTTCCTTGATTTCTTTTTTCTTCACCAGGATGGAACTGATTGTTGATGCAGACTTCCTGTACATCCTGGCAAGATCGGCCATGTGTACGCCATTTTCATACTTTGCTACAAGTTCTTTCTTGAATTCTTGCCTTCATCAATGGGCTGGTACTCGGAACTTTCTTTGGCCCCACTGTGGCTTACTTAGCAGTCGCACTCAATAAACAAGCACAAACAACAATGGATTATTACGAAATGTTTCAGATGAACATGCGAGGTGATGCTCACTCAACGAGAAAGGCAGACTGAGTCCCGAATGCATGGAATGCTTTGTGTTGGCACTCGATTCCAGTAAATGAGTGGCTGAGTCACATGGGCAGGCAGACAAGTTTGGTGTGGAAAAAATTTCGACAAAAAAGAGTAGTCGAAAACCGAACTGTACGAAAACTAAGGCATACGAAAACTGAGGTTCGACTGTATTTCGTAAGATTTACCTGCTATCTTACATATTCATGAGACAGAATGAAAAGACAGGCAACCCTACCAAACTTCAAAACATTTTACAGAAAGTTATGTTTAATATCATAATAACCATACTTATGCTCTATACTGAACTAATAACTGCTTAAACCTACTCAGCCTCTTCCTTGCTCAAATGCCCAGCCTTACTCTTTCAAGCCTCCCTCTGCCTTACTCAGCTGCCCAGCCTCACTCCTTCACACCTCCCTCTGCCTTGCTCAGCTGCCCAGCCTCACTCCTTCACACCTCCCTCTGCCTTGCTCAGCTGCCCAGCCTCATTCCTTCGCACTTCCCTTTCCCTTGCTCAGTAACCTTATTTTGATACATATTACCTAGCCTTATGTGACGAAAAGTGCTTGAAACACAGACAGTTGTTAAATATATTTATTTTTCTCTTTTATGCCTTTATTAAATACTGTACAACATTTTGGGGTTTAAGTTTGTGGTGGAGTCTTACTAATTTCTGGACTCCATGAAATGAATGAAAGTCTCTAACTGCTTCAGATTCTTTTTCAAATATGGTATATGGGTGTCTTCATCAAGCAAAGTGTCTCATTCAACATACTTAATATTAAGATTTTCACTGAATGTATTACTTGGTACAATATATTTTCTTGCATGTACAGCTTCCCAAAGCACTAGTTTAAGTACTATTAGGCTATCAAAAGATATACAAAAAATTGCAATGGTTTCTGCAATTAAAAGTGGCACTACAAACAAGAAAATCCTCTGCAGTTACCTTACTGCAAACCTTCAGAAACGACTACATCCTTACTGTACCTTGCACATGTCGGCTAGTTGTTATGTTTTCAGCTGTAATTAAACTGTATATGCCAACTAAAGATAGTTGCATATCTGATGGGCTTGATTATTTCAAATGTGGTTCTAGCAAATTTAGCTGCACAGCCATATATACTATATATAGAACAAACCACATGGGGATGGAAATCTTTAGTTCTAGATCTTTTGCACTCTCTTGCAATATCAGGAGATATGCAATGTTGCAAGACAGCAACAGATAGAAGGGGAAATTCTCTAAGGCCAGGCAGAAGGTATCAGTGGCAACCCATGTCTGCAATATGGGTTAAGATAAGATTTTGTTTGGATTTTTAACCCAGGAGGGTTGTGGTTGCAGGGGTCGATTCACAGCTCCTGGGCCCGCCTCTTCACTGGTCGCTACTAGGTCACTCTTCCTGTTCCATGAGCTTTATCATTCCTCTTCTTAAAGCTATGTATGGATCCTGCCTCCACTACATCACTTCACAGACTATTCCACTTCCTGACAACTCTGTGACTGAAGAAATACTTCCTAACATCCCTGTGATTCATCTGAGTCTTCAACTTCCAACTGTGACCCCTTGTTGCTGTGTCCCATCTCTGGAACATCCTGTCTCTGTCCACCTTGTCAATTCCTCTCAGTATTTTATATGTCGTTATCATATTTCCCCTATCTCTCCTGTCCTCCAGTGTCGTCAGGTCGATTTCCCTTAACCTCTCCTCGTAGGACATGCCCCTTAGCTCTGGGACAAGTCTTGTTGCAAACCTTTGCACTTTCTCTAGTTTCCTTACGTGCTTGGCTAGGTGTGGGGTCCAAACTGGTGTTGCATACTCCAATATGGGCCTAACCTACACAGTGAGCAAAGTCCTGAACGATTTCTTATTAAGATTTCGAAATGCTGTTCTTAGGTTTGCTAGGCGCCCATATGCTGCAGCAGTTATTTGGTTGAAGTTCGCCTCAGGAGATGTCCTTGGTGTTATACTCACCCCAAGATCCTTTTCCTTGACTGAGGTTTGTAATCAGTGGTCCCCCCTAGACTGTACTCTATCTGCGGTCTTCGTTGCCCTTCCCCAATCTTCATGACTTTGCACTTGGTGGGGTTGAACTCCAGGAGCCAGTTTCTCGACCAGGCCTGCAGCCTATCCAGATCCCTCTGTAGTTCTGCCTGGTCCTTGTCAGAATGTAGTCTCAGACTGTAGTCTTCTCATCAACTTCACATCACCTGCAAACAGGAACACTTTGGAGTCTATTCCTTCCTTCATGTCATTCACAAATACCAGAAACAGCACCGGTCCTAGGAGTGACCCCTATGGAACCCCACTCGTCACAGGCACCCACTCTGACACCTCACCACGTACCATGACTTGCTGCTGTCTTCCTGACAGGTATTCCCTGATCCACTGTAGTGCCTCCCCTGTTATCCCTGCCTGGTCCTCCAGCCTTTACACTAATCTCTCGTGTGGAACTGTGTCAAAAGCCTTCTTACAGTCCAAGAAAATGCAATCTACCCACCCCTGTCTCTCTTGTCTCACTGCTGTCACCCTGTCATAGAACTCTAGTAGGTTTGTGACACAAGATTTCCCTTCCCTGAAACCGTGCTGGCTGTCATTGATAAGCTCATTCCTTTCGAGGTGTTGGACCACTCTTTTCTTGATAATCTTCTCCATGCCTTTGCATACTATACATGTCAGTGACATGAGTCTGTAGTTTAATGCTTCATGTCTGTCTCCTTTTTTTTTTTTTTTTTTTAATGCTTAATTGGGACTACATTTGCTGTCTTCCATACCTTACGTAGTCTCCGTTTCGATAGATGTGTTGAAGGTTGTTGTTAGTGGCACACAGAGCGCCTCTGCTCCCTCTCTCAGTACCCATGGAGAGATGCTATCCGGTCCAGTCACCTTTGAGGTACCTAGCTCATTTAGCAGCTTCTTCACTTTTTCCCCGGTTGTATGTATTGTGTTCAACACTTGATGGTGTACCCCACCTCTCCGTCATTCTGGAGTCCCTTCTGTCTCCTTTGTGAACACTTCTTTGAATCTCATGTTGAGTTCCTCACATTCTTCGTGGTCGTTTCTTGTGATCTCTTCTCCTTTCTTCCTCAGCCTGATTACCTGGACTTGACTGTTGTTTTCCTACTAACGTGGCTGTACAACAGCTTCTGGTCACATTTGACTTTCGCTGCTGTGTCATTTTCATATTGTCGTTGGGCCTCCCTTCTAACCTGTGCATATTCATTTCTAGCTCTACTACTTATTCTCTTGTGTACTTAGCCTTCTTTACTTCTTCCATTCTCTAGCACACTTGGCTTTTGCCTCTCTACCAATGGCTCATCCTGGCTTTCTCGTTTTCCTGTTACCCTTGGGTACAAATCTCTCCTCAGCTTCCTTGCATATTGCTGTCATACATTCCATCATCTCATTTACTGACTTCCCTGCCAGTTCACTGTCTCACTGAACCTCATGCAGAAAATTCTTCATGCCTGTGTAGTCTCCTTTCTTGTAGTGTGGCTTTATTCTTCCGGCTCGTCCTGCTTTCCCCTCCACTTGTGACTCTACTGTGTATTCAAATCTTAAAATCACATGGTCGCTGGCCCCGAGGGGTCTTTCATATGTGATGTCCTCAATATCTGCACTACTCAAGGTGAATACTAGGTCCAGTCTCGTCGGTTCATCCTCTCCTCTCTCTCTGGTAGTGTCCCTGACGTGTTGGTACATGAAGTTTTCCAGTACCACCTCCATCATCTTAGCCCTCCATATTCTGTGTTGTTAAGATCGCTTGTTTGTAACTGTATTGCAATATACTACGTATATAATACAATGATAGAGGCATCTGTACACTCACCCTGCTCATATCTCTCATAGCACTCCTCCTGGCGGTGGTCAATACACTTTGTGCCATCAGGACTCACTTCAAAACCAGGAGGGCATACACATTGGAAAGTGCCACGCCCGTTAATACATTCTCCATTTTCACAAATATTCTCAACGGTAGTACACTCGTCAACATCTGAAATAAAAATAAAATATCATGTTCTAAAAAATAAAATACATTTCATGATGCTAGAAAATTGGTACACACAAATCTTACATTTGATCAATATTCTGTACTACAATTGGATCCATGAAGTATAATAAGCTAACTTTCTTAATTGTGGGAAGGGACAATAGGCAACCATATACAGTACTGCTGAAAGAGAACGGCATCAAAATATATAGGGAAATATAGGATAAACAAATAAAAGTACAGCCTCTCCTCACTTAACGACGGAGTTCCGTTCCTAAGACCACATCAGTAAATGAATTCGTCACTAAGCAAGGAGCATACTATAATGGTAATGGGTTTGTGTCAAATATATTTGACATTGTTTTAATGTTACCTTTGCAACATTTATAACATTTTTAGTATATTTTTAAATGTTTAAATAGTAGTGTACTGTATATTGTAATAAACAGAACAGAGGAAATCAGCTTTAATATACATTATTTAGGTATGCATACTGGTCAGAGAGCCCGTCGGTAAACGAGTATGTCGCTAAGTGAGGAGAGGCTGTATGTGATAAACAACTTTCGTGTATGTTTAACAGTACTTTGGTGATCTCTGTTTTTGGTATAAAACTATAATGACTCATGTAATTACAGCCACTCCTTACTTAACAACAATGGAGTTCCGTTCCTAAGACCTCGTTGGTAAACGAATTCATCGCTAAGTGAGGAGCATACTATAATGGTAGTGGGTTTGTGCCAACCATCTCTGATATTGTTTTAATGTCACATTTGCACCATTTATAACATTTCTGGTATATTTTTAAATGTTTACACAGTAGAGTAGTACTGTATATTGTAATAAACAGAACAGAGGAAATCAGCTCTGATATACAATATTTAGGTATGCATACTGGTCAGAGAGCCCATTGTAAGTCCGAGTCGTCGGTAAATGAGTACGTCGATAATTGAGAGGCTGTACTTACAAAAATATGCATTTTAATTTAAAATTCCTTTAAAAACAGAAAATGTAAAAAGCTCTATGTAGTCTTTTTTTTTTTTAAGTATATATTTTTTAAACACATTATTAAATAAAATGAGTAAATCATCCATTATTTGGCAACTGATTATTCAGAAATATTCTCTGCATTATGAGAGTTTATTTTATTTAACCAATACACATAATTCTTAATCAATCTTTGCCAAACAAACAGGAACTCTCCACACATACTTAAAATGAATATATGGAAGCTATCAATGTACTATTTAGTAAAAAACTGAGAAAGCTTTGGGTATATAAATCAGCTTAACAAAATCGTAATTATATACAGTCCTTGACCAACCTCTACCAAATGTGCATTGTTGTATGACCCTTTGGGTTTAGCACTTACCTCTGCTAGTAATAATAATAGTAATACCAAACAAGCAAGAACTCTTCACATATCCTTAAATACACAAACTCTCAATGCCTTTGTTGAAAAGATATCTGAGAAAATTTTTTATTGAAAATAGTACTAAAAAAAAGGCTGTGCAAAAATAGGGACTATAAAAATCATTTAAATGCTGGCATTTTGGGAATCTCCTTTCCTCATCAGCACTGGATGATGCATGATTCACTGTATAACAAAATTAAAAACCTAGTTAACCTTTTGGATTATCCATCAATTTGTAAATCATATTAAACAGGAGGTTTCGTGGGCGAGGAGCTTGGACTTCCAGCAAGCATGCATGAGCGTGTCAGATAGGAGTGAATGGAGATGAATGGTTTTTGGGACCTGACGAGCTTTTGGAGTGTGAACAAGGTAATATTTTGTGAAGGGATTCAGGGAAACTGGTGATTTTAATATATAGCCAGATTTGAGTACTGGAAATGGGAAGTACAATGCCTGCACTTTAAAAGAAGGGTTTGGGATATTGGCTATTTGGAGGGACATCTAAACTGTCATATCTGAGTGCCGATGCAAAGACAGTGATTATGTATGAATGATGGTGAAGGTGCTTTATGATGATGAAGGTTTTTTGTTTCTTTTTTGGATTCTTCTTTCTTTTTGGGTCACTCTGCCTCAGTGGGAAACAGCTGACATGTTAAAAAAAAAAAAATGTTTCTGGAACCCTAGCTACATCACCCTTTATCATAAAAAATTTCTTCCACATTATATGAAGTAAGATATTTAAAACTAGTGAATTAAACAATAATTTAAAACTAAGCCACTTGTAAAAATAGAATGGCTAAGGTTACAGCAAATGTAAGAGCACTGTACTGTTACTGTGATTTAAATGTAATGTTTCAAGTGGTCTTGTAACCATGCAGCCTGGTCTGAAGTCAGACTTTCCTGCCGACCACTTGGCCAACTACAATGCTTGTACTAACAATCTGCAGGCCCACAAAGCCATCAACAGCCTGGCTGATTCAGCACTTGTAGAAGGAAGCTGTCAAGCTTCTTCTTAAAAACTTCTATCTTCATTCTGTCAATATTTCTGATATCGGCTGGTAACATGTTAAAGAGTTCTGAATTACTGAATGCTGAGAATGTTCTCTGACTGTACTCATGCCTTCCCTACTCTTCACTGGGTTTATTCCACAATTTCTCCCAGACTTATTTTTGAATGGACAAATACAAAAATATATACAATACACAGAGAAGTAAATAATTTTTTACCACCTGTGATTTGTCATATATAAGTGAAATCATGTATAGTATTAGCTTGTACTACCTACTGTCCTAGTGTTGTCCGCTTGCTCACCTCCCTTTTCACACATTCTAGTTTTGAGTTTCTATCTCTGTCCTCTTTTCCTGACCTTTATCTTTCCCCACCCCTGCCCCTTTTATGAATGCAATCTACATTCATGTAATATACATTTTAAAAATAAAATTTTGTGTTGTTTATTATTTGTGTATATGTACAATGGTCTCTATTGAACAGTATGACCACACTACTGTTCTTTCAAGAATCAATACCTATGGAAACATTTGTTCAGTTATACATGAATATCTACATACAATATACACTTTACCAATGCATGACATTCCATCATGTGCCAATATGAATCCTTCTGGGCAGTCACAAATGAAGGATCCCATTAGATTTTGACAACGTCCAGGGGCGGGACACACATCATCTCGCTGCATATGCAAAAGATTAAATAAATATACATTTAATACTTTCAGTATTCAAAATATATTTCAGGAGAAAATCAAAATTTATTTCAAGAGAAAATCAAAATTTATTTCAAGAGAAAAATCAAAATTTATTTCAAGATAAAATCAATATTTATTTCAAGAGAAAATCAAAATTTATTTCAAGAGATTAGCTTGAGCTTATTATTATTTACACATGAACACATGCCCAAGCAAATTTTTTACATTTACTCAAAAGAACACAAGTGAGCTTGTTCACAGAAGATTATAAATAGGTCTAACCTGGCAAGTAGTGACCCATGAATTTATTACTGGTGTTCTGCTATACACACACTTTGTAATTCCTATACTGGGTCATGGAATTCAAACAGAAAGCATGCTGAGATCCATTGACACAAAATACATCTGAGTAAAATAGTAAAGACTAGGCCTAGTCTTCAAGGAGACAACATAATGATATACTGTGCTAGTGTGCTACAATATTTACCAGTCTAATGAAAATCATGAAAAAAGCACACAAGAAGGGCCCCACTTATACAGCAGGTAAGTTCTGGGCTGTTGATGTAAAGCAAAAATAGCTATAAAGTGAAAAATAGCCTTTTTTTTTTTTATTTTCAAATGCATATAAAAGCCTGATAACATGTTTACACTATCATATATTAAGTAAGCAACAGAACTAGGCCTTATAAATGCATATACAGTCATACATTACTTACCTTTAAATATTTTCATACTTAGCTTATAGTAAGAAGAGAATATATTTACTGTAGGTAGACTGAATAAATAAAGAGTGGGTATAACTGAAAACTGCTGCATTAGCAAAATGCTGTAAAGTGAGGCCCTCCTGTACTGCTAAAACAAAACCACTATGTATTACTGGCCATAAGACAACAAAAAAGAGAGATGGGAAAGGGAGGAGTTGAATCTGACATTCCTTCAAATAGTCATATTCTTGCATAACCTGGAGGGTGTTATACACAGGAATAAAACTAGAGTAGATTTACAGGCTTCACAGATGGGAGTTAATCATGCTTTTTCTGCATCAGCAGTCAACACAGTGGTTTCATATCCCATGAGGAAACTTTTCACACAGACAGTAGTTGTTCATCTCTCTGGAACTCTGCTCTCCATATTCTAAGGACTTTGAGAAGGAAGCCAGAAAGAACTCCTCTCAATTTTCATGCTTTGGTGGCAATAACAATGGGTTATAATCAGCATTACTGGTAGGTTTCCTGTATACTTCGTAAAAAAAAACTGTTGTTCTTCCTAATGCTGAGGATTTTCAGTTTGTTGAGCAGTCCTCCTCCTTTTCCTCCAATAACAAACAAACAACTTCATTTTGATAAAGTGGAGTATTGCACAGTACACAGTTATGGTAACTGACATGTATAAACTACTTTGTAGAAATTCCCTTGTTATGCAAAGCTTTTCTGGCAGCCTTAAAATTAACTTAAAATTACTAGACAATGAGACAAATATAGTACATGAGAATAAGAATACTTAGTTTATACTGCATTGAAGGTATCCAGTAATTCAATGTAAAATTCTAATTAAAGATACATTAAGGATGAAGCTAAGTACCTGAATTGATACAATTCTGGGGCAGAAGAGGGAAGAGGGAGGGGTTCATGCAGGGCGAAAAGTGGGTCTGGAGAAATTGAAGTCATTTCTAAGGAAATGGCAGTGAACAGAGAAGAAACGTCTAAATTTGCTAATTTCTTGCTGTGCAAGCTGCAACCATGACGTCTGAACAATTGCTTCCCCAAGTGCCTGATATGTGAGGGGTTTATGATTCCTAAAGGTTTTCAAAGGTATCTAGCAAGTTTCCCTGCTAGTTTGTATAGTGCACTTCCTATGATGAACATGATGGGATTGAGAGGATTGTTGGTCTTGCATATTTAAAGAAACTGTATATGTGCGCAGGACAAGCATA
Source organism: Cherax quadricarinatus (assembly GCF_038502225.1). Lineage (NCBI taxonomy): Eukaryota > Metazoa > Arthropoda > Malacostraca > Decapoda > Parastacidae > Cherax > Cherax quadricarinatus. Next base: position 18,118 of record NW_027198472.1, on the reverse strand, counting down.
AGAGGTGAAATAGGTAACACAATTATACCCTATGAGGTGTTTTCTGGAGAATCTTAACGTGAACTGGTTAGAAACTTCTGTTTCCTTGTTCATGAGGGATCTGTGGACTATACTGTATGTATCTGTGTCGTCAAATAGTTCCACCAATTTATCAATTTATCTATACTGTTTGCCATTCATAATTTCCACTCCTCCTCTGGATCCTTTCCTTAAATTTCAAGAGTGAGGATGTACTTACAAGGGAATAACAAAGTAACCCTTTCCTGGAGGGCCAGGCTGAGCAGACCCTGATGTATCTGTCTGTCTGTACTTGTGGGTTACAGAATTGATATGTTGGTTGTTCTTACTGCAGTAGGCCTAATGGCCTACTGCAGTAGGCCAGTAGGCCTACTGCAGTACTTCATTTATTATCACTTATTTATTACCATTCATTTATTACTATTGAATACTGCAGTAGGCCAGTAGGCCTACTGCAGTATTCAATGGTAATAAATTGCAACTGCTTAGGTATGGAAAGAATGAAGAACTCAAAAGGAACAGATTGCATACAAAACTCAAGAGGATCATAATATAGAATGAAAGGGACATGTACAAGACTTAAGAATAACTATGTCAACTGATCTTTCTCTCAAAGAACATAAAAAGACAAAGGTCATGACAACCAGGAGAATGACAGGGTGGGTACTGAGAACCTTCAAAACATGGGAAATAATACCAATGATGACACTTTTCAAATTGCTAGTGCTCCCCCATTTGGAATATTGCTCAGTGCTCATGGTCCTAATCAAGGCAGGAGAAATATCAGAGCTTGAACAAATACAGAAATCATTTATGGCCCACAAAGAGCCAGTAAAGCATTTGAATTAGTGGGAATACCTTAAGAGGGGTTGTTGAGGTGGTTTGGTCATTTAGAGAGAATGGATCAAAGTAAAATGACATGGAAAGCATATAAATCTATAGGGGAAGGAAGGAGGGGTAGGGGTCGTCCTCGAAAGGGTTGGAAAGAAGGGGTAAAGGTGGTTTTGTGGGCTAGGGGCTTGGATTTCCAGCAAGCGTGCATGAGCGTGTTAGATAGGAGTGAATGGAGGCAAATGATACTTGGGACCTGACGATCTGTTGGAGTGTGAGCAGGGTAATATTTAGTGAAGGGGTTCAGGGAAACTGGTTATTTTCATATAGTCAGACTTGAGTACTGGAAATGGGAAGTACAATGCCTGCACTTTAAAGGAGGGGTTTGGGATATTGGCAGTTTGGAGGGATATGTTGTGTATCTTTATACGTATATGCTTCTAAGCTGTTGTATTCTGAGCACCTCTGCAAAAGCAGTGATATTGTGTGAGTGTGGTGAAAGTGTTGAATGATGATGAAAGTATTTTCTTTTTGGGGATTTTCTTTCTTTTTTGGGTCACCCTGCCTCGGTGGGAGACGGCCGACTTGTTGAAAAAAAAAAAAAAAAAACTTAGTCTTGAAAATGTACTCACTGGAGTGGAGGAGAGAGAGATACATAATAATATATACCTAGAAGGTACTTGAGGGCCTAGTCCCAAATCTGCACACAGCCATAACAACATACTGGAGCAAGAGATATGGGAGGAAGTGCAAGATAAACCCAGTGAAGAGCAGGGGCACAGTGGGCACAGTAAGGAAAAACTGTATCAACATTCGTGATCCCAGATTATTCAACATCTTACCAGAAGATATCAGAAACACTGCTGGAACAAGTGTAGAAGTCTTCAAGAAAAGACTGGACAAGTATCTTCACCAGGTGCCAGATCAACCAGGTTGTGATGGATATGTGGGGCAGCGGGCCTCCAGCAGCAATAGCCTAATTGACCATGCTAGCACCAGATGAGCCATGACCAGGCTCCAGGAGTAGAAAAACTCTTGAAACTCATCAAAGGTATATTAAAGGTATTCTTATGTTCTTATTTATTATTCTAATCAGGAGGAAGTGCTAAACCCATAGATGTTATGCATTACTCGAGGAGTAAGAAGCATTTCGGTTGGATCCAAGGGAGGATAAATTCAGTTACTTGGATCAAGAGCCCTTCACTGTACAAAAACATAACCCTCTTCAGGGGTTATGTCCTTGTACAAGTAAGAAGGGTTGGGTTTGAGAAGAACCTGCCCAGCAAAGGGCTGTGGTCTTTCTGCAGCGCTCTTGTCTTATGTTCTTATATAAATGAGAAGGGTTGTGTTTGAGAAAAAATACCTAGTATAGGCAAGTAAGATTAATTAAGTGCTTCTCTATTCTTATGTTTACAGAAATACTCTTTCATATTTTTTACTTAAATGAAACTTTCATATTTAACTCAAAACCATCTCCTGCCAAGGCAGGGTGACCCAAAGAAGAAATCACATTCACATTCTCAGAGCTGCTCAGAACCATCACAACCCAATACCCCAACAATATGAACATGGTGGTGATTCACAGAACAAGTGATAATTTCTTAATTTTTTGGGTGGTTTGCACTCATCAGGTATTAGTTTGGGCATATTTACTTGGTAAAACAAAACCTTATTTTATGGCCGGTAATATATGGTACAAAACAAAAAGCTGGTATTAGAAGGTGCTTATGCAATGCTTTCACAAATCCTTGGAATCAGTAAATCACTAAAAACAAATAATACTTTCCAAAGATAATAAACTCCTAATCTCAGAAATAGAGCTGTCCTCTTCCTTCATGGATCAAGCCTGATTACCTCTTATTCTCAAGACACTCCTATATTTGGTAATTCCTTGCAAATGTAATCATAGCAGGTGCTGTTTGTGAGACTACTTTTAATTAAAAAGTATTGGTGTTAATGATGTTACTATTTTTTTTTTTTTTTTTCAACAAGTCGGTCGTCTCCCACCGAGGCAGGGTGACCCAAAAAAAGAAAGAAAATCCCCCAAAAGAAAATACTTTCATCATCATTCAACACTTTCACCACACTCACACATTATCACTGCTTTTGCAGAGGTGCTCAGAATATAACAGTTTAGAAGCATATACGTATAGAGATACACAACATATCCCTCCAAACTGCCAATATCCCAAACCCCTCCTTTAAAGTGCAGGCATTGTACTTCCCATTTCCAGGACTCAAGTCCGACTATATGAAAATAACCGGTTTCCCTGAATCCCTTCACTAAATATTACCCTGCTCACACTCCAACAGATCGTCAGGTCCCAAGTATCATTCGTCTCCATTCACTCCTATCTAACACGCTCGTGCACGCTTGCTGGAAGTCCAAGCCCCTCACCCACAAAACCTCCTTTACCCCCTCTTTCCAACCCTTTCGAGGACGACCCCTACCCCTCTTTCCTTCCCCTATAGATTTATATGCTTTCCATGTCATTCTACTTTGATCCATTCTCTCTAAATGACCAAACCACCTCAACAACCCCTCTTCTGCCCTCTGACTAATGCTTTTATTAACTCCACACCTTCTCCTAATTTCCACACTCCGAATTTTCTGCATAATATTTACACCACACATTGCTGATATTGATGATATTTTCAGTCACCAAATATTAATGACTGAAAAAGAATCTATGCAATGTAACTGTAATACTCATGAACTTAATAAAGCAATGAGGGGCAATCAGCGTCACAAGTTAGCGATTGTTTGATTTTTTACATAGGATAAAGAAAGCTGAAATTACTGTACTTGGGGCAACATCCCTTTTCCAAATTATGGCAAGCACTGCTCAATGAAATTCTGACAAAAGATAACTTTTTTTTTTAACACACTAGCCATCTCCCATCATGGCTGGGTGACCCCCCCCCAAAAAAAAAAAAAAAAAAAAAACTTTCACCATCATTCACACTATCACTCTCTTCTAGAGGAGCACAGATAAGACAGTTTAGATGTCACTCTAAACAGCAAATATCCCAAACCCCTCTTTTAGAGTGCAGACACTGTACTTTCCACCTCCAGGACTCAAGTCCAGCTACTGGATACTGGATAATATTTTACATAAAACTCCTGGAATTGAGTAAGAGGTAAACCTCATATAAGACATCTGTCAACCTACCTCAGAGCATTCATTAATATCACGACACTGCTCTCCATTTGGTGTGAGGGTATAGCCATCAGCACACTCGCATCTGAATGAACCTTCAGTGTTTCGACAGCGACCATTGACACAAAGACCTACGTTGATCAGACACTCATTCACATCTGTACAAAGAGAATACTACAAAAGTTTGTGGCTTATAAAATGTGAATAGAGATGTCATTTCTGTTACTGCCTCCTCCTCCTAATAATAATAATAATAATAATAATAATAATAATAATAATAATAATAATAATAATAATAATAATAAATTTATTTTCACATGATACATGGTTGTACAAAGGAACATAAAAGTTGGGTGTACATGCCAAAAGCCCCTTTGTATGCGGAGCATTTTGGGCAAACTTAAAATTAACTTAAGATTAATAAGGCAATAACAGTTCATATGGTCACTGGATGAGTTACAGCAAGTACAAGAGAAATTAGTATTATTAGGTAATGCTATATGACTTTAATAAGTCTAGTACAGAAGTTCAGTAGAGAATAATTACACTACTGAATTAGTTTATAACAATTTACAATATGATGTATTACAATTTAGTACTATTTAAAACAATGAAATTTAAGAATCTTAATTTAGAAGTAATGAGTAAATGGTTGAGCAATCCTCAGTACAATATGAAGTACAGTGGTACCTTGGGATATGAACTGAAAATGTGTAATACATGATTAACCCTTAAATGGTCCAAACGTATATATACGTTTTTTCAACATCTGAAAGTATGTAAAAAAATGTAGATCTTCTTTTTTGTTTTACATTTGAAAATGTGTAAAAAAAACTTTTATCTACATTTTTTTTGTTATATTTGAAAATATGTAAAAAAAAGTAGATCTACTTTTGTAGCTACGAATTTGAACGTCGATCTGTTTGGACCGTTTAACCCTTTGAGGGTTTTGGTCGTACTAGTACGTCTTACGCGTAGGGGTTTTTGACGTACTAGTACGCATAAATTCTAGCGGCCTCAAATCTCGCAGGAAAAGGCTGATAAGCCTAGATGTGAGAGAATGGGTCTGTGTGGTGGGTGTGCGCAGTAGGAAAAAAATCTGGGACCCAGTGGTGCATTGTGGGAATGCCATCATAGTACACAATTTCCACCGTGCCCTGCGGTAAGAAGTTCCTCACTCCTCGGCGAATTGGGACACTTTTGTTCCCCAGTGACAGTTCTAATACAGATGGAAGTGACAGTGAAGATGAGTTTCAAGGTTCTGGTGAGGTTTTGACCGAAACTAATGACCATAATATGGGTAATAGTGAGGAAAACCCAGACAACCCACAGCCTTCCACCTCTGGTGCTGGGCCGTCGTTCAGTTGTACCAGAATCAAAGAGGAAACTCCTATTTTCCAAAATCCCAGACTCAGATGTGAGCATTGGTGATGATAATGATAGTGATTATGAACTACAAGCTCTTCAAACTTGTTCCAAGAATGGAGGAGGCAGAGGAGGAGGCAGAGGAGGAGGAGGCAAGAGGAGGAGGAGGCAAGAGGAGGAGGAGGCAGAGGAGGAGGAGGAGGAGGAGGAGGAAGAAGAAGAGGAGGAGGAGGAGGAAGAAGAGGAGGAGGAGGAGGAGGAGGAGGAGGAGGAGGAGGAGGAGGAGGAGGAGGAGGAGGAAGAAGAAGAATACGTAATGATAACAATAATACATAATAATAATACATAATAATAATAATACATAATAATAATAATAGGTAATAATATTAATATGTAATAATAAATGTTCACCCATGACAGTAACAAGATAAGGGGAGATAACATCTGATAAGTGCTGACGTTTGATGAGGGTAAATGAGGGTAGAGCTGATGCCAAAAGATGAGATGAACATCGCCCTCCCTTTGTTTTTGCTGGTATACTAACATTTCTGTCTGTCTATTTGCCTGTCTGTCAAGCTCCCTGTCTATCCATCTAGCTCTCTGTCTCAGAGAGCCACAAGACTACGTCATGACTTTTACTCACATCTTCAAGCAGAGTATAGCACTTTGTCTGGGTTTCTTGGGTTATCCTAGGTAATTTATACTATGTATACTTGTATTTATGTGTACCTGTGAGACAGAGATAGACAGACAGATAGAATGAGGGAGAAAGATAATTAGATAGAATGGAGGAGGGGAAGCAGCATCCGACCCCATTGTTTTGACAGGCCGGAGGGGGAAAGAGTAATGAGCCAATATGTCACTTTGACAGCTGCCGACTCCTTGTAATTTACACTATGGACGAGGAGGAGGAAGAGTAGGGGGAAGAGGAAGAAGAGGAGGAGGAGGAAGAGGAAGAGTAGGATGAAGAGGAATAAGAGGAAGAGGAGGAGGAAGAGGAATAGTAGGAGGAAGATTAGGGGGAAGAGGAGGAAGAGGAAGAAGAGGAGGAGGAGGAAGAGTAGGAGGAAGAGGAAGAAGAGGAGGAGGAGGAAGAGGAGGAGGAGGAAGAGGAAGAGTAGGAGGAAGAGGAAGAGGAGGAAGAGGAAGAGTATGAGGAAGAGTAGGGGGAAGAGGAGGAAGAGTAGGGGGAAGAGGAGGAAGAGGAAGAAGAGGAGGAGGAGGGTGGAACACTAGTACACTGGTACTGGTACACTAACATTTCTGTCTGTCTATTTGTCTGTCTGTCAAGCTCCCTGTCTATCTGTCTATCCGTCTAGCTCTCTATCTCAGAGAGCCACAAGACTGTGTCATCACTTTTACTCACATCTTCAAGCAGAGTATAGCACTTTGTCTGGATTTCTTGGGTTATCCTAGGTAATTTACACTATGTATACTTGTATTTATGTGTACCTGTGAGACAGAGATAGACAGACAGATAGAAAGAGAGAGACAGATTGAAAGAGATAGAATTAGGGAGAAAGATAAAACACCATTGTGTATGACACCATGTTTCAGAGTTCCACAAGCTGCAGAACTAATAGGAATATGTTCAGTGACTGTATATTGGTATATATATTATAGAACAATAATAATAAACAATGTTTTGTATTGTTTGTTTTTGTAAACAAGTTTTGTAAACAATATATTGATAATTATGTTTGTGTGCTTATTGTGTTGTATACAACGAGTGTATATATGTACATTGCACCTTACTTTGGTCTCATAGGCCACATAAGTTATGTGAAAAAATAAAATAGTGAAAAAAACAACAAACCTTCAAATACAAGTAAATCAAAGTTTACCGGGTGAGCGGCAGTCGCCGCTGTTGCCATACGCGGCTCATTTTCTGCAAACTTCATGCATCCATATCTCCGTAAGTATTGATGGTAAATTTTTTTTGTTTATCCTATAATGTTTAGAAAAAAAAACTCTATTTTTTCATAAGAAAAAATAATTTTTTTTTTTTTGAAATTTGGCCGACCCTGAGAACGAGTTTCGGAGAGGGCCTGTCGACCCTCAAAGGGTTAAGGGTTAAAGTATTAAATGATTAAATATATGCATATAAATAACAAATGCCTAGTGCTCTAATAAAGCTCATATTATCAAGTACATTTCTATAGATATGCTTTGACTCTCAATTATCTTTCAGTCATGTCCCTAATCTAATTAATAGCTTTCCAAACGTAATCTTAAATTTTTTTTTTAACAGACCGGCCATATCCCACCAAGGCAGGGTGGCCCAAAAAGAAAAACGAAAGTTCCTCTTAAATTTAGTAATTTATACAGAAGGGGTCACTAGCCCCTTGCTCCAGCATTAAACCCTGGACCCAAGTGGTGAGAGGCGTGACTCTCACCACTGGGCTACCCCGTAGGGTATAAAGAATTTTTGTGGTCGCTGCCGCACCCTTTACCCCCTCCCTCCAACCTTTCCTAGGCCAACACCTACCCCGCCTACCCTCCACTACAGATTTATACACTCTCGAAGTCATTCTATTTTGTTCCATCCTCTCTACATGTTCAAAACCATCTCAATAACCCTTCCTCAGACCTCTGGATAATAGTTTTGGAACTAAAAGGCAAAGAAACAAACTATCACTAAATAATAGTCCACGACAGATATAAGGTGCAAAGAACTGTAGCTGTTGAGGGTCTTAAATACTGGCACTTTAAAGTCAGAGTTAGCAGGATAAGCTTTTGCAAATGGGGCCATCTTGAAACTTGCAAAATAGTCAGATAGTCAGGAAAATCCTTAATACTGGTCTGATTCACAGCAGAATGAAACTCAGCCTACATACCTGATATTATATAACTAGACACTGGCCACAACATACCAGTTATAGAGATATTACATACACAAAGGAGAAAGAAACTTAATGATGACTAATTACTGTCCAAACTGGATTGAAACATCATCATAAGTTTCTTTCTCCTATGTGAGGGCTATCTGTGTTTGATCCAGTCAAGGTATTGTACCTCTGTGTTCTTTGAGATATTACATAACCTGTTGTAAGCTACCAGTGTATAATTTGTGCCAGTATCTGTTGGTCCTGTGGTGCATCCTGTAAGTCATAACATCAATAACCTAAGACAAAATGTATGTATAATTTGAAACAAAACACTGCATGAGCTTACCGATACAGTCACGGTTAGGGCCAATCTTGAATCCTCGATAGCACTGACACTGGTAGGATCCCATGGAATTAAGGCATGTGCCATTATTGCAGATATTGGGGGAACGGACACATTCATCCAAGTCAATGCACGAGGAGCGGTCTGCTGTGAGCACATAACCTGGGTCGCATATACACTGGAAGCTTCCCTGAAAATTATTGCAGACACCATGTTGACAAACCCCTTCGTGTTCACATTCGTTGATGTCTGCAACACCAAATACATTAAAGTTATAAAAAAATGACTCGAACATTATATATTTAAGTGCTAGGACAGTAACTTGATAATATTTTTATTCAAAATTTTACAATGTGTGTATAAGTGATGGAGGTAGTAGGTTGGTAGACAGCAACCACCCAGGGAGGTACTACCGTCCTGCCAAGTGAGTGTAAAATGAAAGCCTGTAATTGTTTTACATAATGGTAGGATTGCTGGTGTCTTTTGTCTGTCTCATGAATATGCAAGATTACAGGTACATCTTGCTATTTCTACTTACACTAAGGTCACACTATACATGGCAGGAAAAGAGCGAGTATAAATGTATTAATTCCAGGATTATGCAGAGTAAAATAAAAGTTGGATGTGAAAAGTGAGTTATAGCAAGTTATTAGAATGTGGGGCAGAAGTTTGTGGTTATAGGAGGGTGGGGGCAGGAGGAAAGAGGAGTGATTGGTGGAATGATGAAGTAAAGGGTGTGATAAAAGAGAAAAAGGTAGCTTATGAGAGGTTTTTACAAAGCAGAAGTGTTATAAGAAGAGCAGAGTATATGGAGAGTAAAAGAAAGGTGAAGAGAGTGGTGAGAGAGTGCAAAAGGAGAGCAGATGATAGAGTGGGAGAGGCACTGTCAAGAAATTTTAATGAAAATAAGAAAAAATTTTGGAGTGAGTTAAACAAGTTAAGAAAGCCTAGGGAAAGTATGGATTTGTCAGTTAAAAACAGAGTAGGGGAGTTAGTAGATGGGGAGATGGAGGTATTAGGTAGATGGCGAGAATATTTTGAGGAACTTTTAAATGTTAAGGAAGAAAGGGAGGCAGTAATTTCATGCACTGGTCAGGGAGGTATACCATCTTTTAGGAGTGAAGAAGAGCAGAATGTAAGTGTGGGGGAGGTACGTGAGGCATTACGTAAAATGAAAGGGGGTAAAGCAGCTGGAACTGATGGGATCATGACAGAAATGTTAAAAGCAGGGGGGGATATAGTGTTGGAGTGGTTGGTACTTTTGTTTAATAAATGTATGAAAGAGGGGAAGGTACCTAGGGATTGGCGGAGAGCATGTATAGTCCCTTTATATAAAGGGAAAGGGGACAAAAGAGATTGTAAAAATTATAGAGGAATAAGTTTACTGAGTATACCAGGAAAAGTGTACGGTAGGGTTATAATTGAAAGAATTAGAGGTAAGACAGAATGTAGGATTGCGGATGAGCAAGGAGGTTTCAGAGTGGGTAGGGGATGTGTAGATCAAGTGTTTACATTGAAGCATATATGTGAACAGTATTTAGATAAAGGTAGGGAAGTTTTTATTGCATTTATGGATTTAGAAAAGGCATATGATAGAGTGGATAGAGGAGCAATGTGGCAGATGTTGCAAGTATATGGAATAGGTGGTAAGTTATTAAATGCTGTAAAGAGTTTTTATGAGGATAGTGAGGCTCAGGTTAGGGTGTGTAGAAGAGAGGGAGACTACTTCCCGGTAAAAGTAGGTCTTAGACAGGGATGTGTAATGTCACCATGGTTGTTTAATATATTTATAGATGGGGTTGTAAAGGAAGTAAATGCTAGGGTGTTCGGGAGAGGGGTGGGATTAAATTTTGGGGAATCAAATTCAAAATGGGAATTGACACAGTTACTTTTTGCTGATGATACTGTGCTTATGGGAGATTCTAAAGAAAAATTGCAAAGGTTAGTGGATGAGTTTGGGAATGTGTGTAAAGGTAGAAAGTTGAAAGTGAACATAGAAAAGAGTAAGGTGATGAGGGTATCAAATGATTTAGATAAAGAAAAATTGGATATCAAATTGGGGAGGAGGAGTATGGAAGAAGTGAATGTTTTCAGATACTTGGGAGTTGACGTGTCGGCGGATGGATTTATGAAGGATGAGGTTAATCATAGAATTGATGAGGGAAAAAAGGTGAGTGGTGCGTTGAGGTATATGTGGAGTCAAAAAACGTTATCTATGGAGGCAAAGAAGGGAATGTATGAAAGTATAGTAGTACCAACACTCTTATATGGGTGTGAAGCTTGGGTGGTAAATGCAGCAGCGAGGAGACGGTTGGAGGCAGTGGAGATGTCCTGTTTAAGGGCAATGTGTGGTGTAAATATTATGCAGAAAATTCGGAGTGTGGAAATTAGGAGAAGGTGTGGAGTTAATAAAAGTATTAGTCAGAGGGCAGAAGAGGGGTTGTTGAGGTGGTTTGGTCATTTAGAGAGAATGGATCAAAGTAGAATGACATGGAAAGCATATAAATCTATAGGGGAAGGAAGGCGGGGTAGGGGTCGTCCTCGAAAGGGTTGGAGAGAGGGGGTAAAGGAGGTTTTGTGGGCAAGGGGCTTGGACTTCCAGCAAGCGTGCGTGAGCGTGTTAGATAGGAGTGAATGGAGACGAATGGTACTTGGGACCTGACGATCTGTTGGAGTGTGAGCAGGGTAATATTTAGTGAAGGGATTCAGGGAAACCGGTTATTTTCATATAGTCGGACTTGAGTCCTGGAAATGGGAAGTACAATGCCTGCACTTTAAAGGAGGGGTTTGGGATATTGGCAGTTTGGAGGGATATGTTGTGTATCTTTATATGTGTATGCTTCTAAACTGTTGTATTCTGAGCACCTCTGCAAAAACAGTGATAATGTGCGAGTGTGGTGAAAGTGTTGAATGATGATGAAAGTATTTTCTTTTTGGGGATTTTCTTTCTTTTTTGGGTCACCCTGCCTCGGTGGGAGACGGCCGACTTGTTGAAAAAAAAAAAAAAAAAAAAAAAAAAGGGAAACAAGTTTTTTCTACATTTACATAATAAAAAAAATGAGGATAGTGAGGCTCAGGTTAGGGTGTGTAGAAGAGAGGGAGACTACTTCCCAGTAAAAGTAGGTCTTAGACAGGGATGTGTAATGTCACCATGGTTGTTTAATATATTTATAGATGGGGTTGTAAAAGAAGTAAATGCTAGGGTGTTCGGGAGAGGGGTGGGATTAAATTATGGGGAATCAAATACAAAATGGGAATTGACACAGTTACTTTTTGCTGATGATACTGTGCTTATGGGAGATTCTAAAGAAAAATTGCAAAGGTTAGTGGATGAGTTTGGGAGTGTGTGTAAAGGTAGAAAGTTGAAAGTGAACATAGAAAAGAGTAAGGTGATGAGGGTATCAAATGATTTAGATAAAGAAAAATTGGATATCAAATTGGGGAGGAGGAGTATGGAAGAAGTGAATGTTTTCAGATATTTGGGAGTTGACGTGTCGGCGGATGGATTTATGAAGGATGAGGTTAATCATAGAATTGATGAAGGAAAAAAGGTGAGTGGTGCATTGAGGTATATGTGGAGACAAAAAACGTTATCAATGGAGGCAAAGAAGGGAATGTATGAAAGTATAGTAGTACAAACACTTATATAGGTGTGAAGCTTGGGTTGTAAATGCTGCAGCGAGGAGGTGCTTGGAGGCAGTGGAGATATCCTGTCTAAGGGCAGTGTGTGGTGTAAATATTATGCAGAAAATTCATAGTGTAGAAATTAGGAGAAGGTGTGGAGTTAATAAAAGTATTAGTCAGAGGGCAGAAGAGGGGTTGTTGAGGTTGCTTGGTCATTTAGGGAGAATGGATCAAAGTAGAATGACATGGAGAGCGTATGAATCTGTAGGGGAAGGAAGGCGGGGTAGGGGTCGTCCTCGAAAAGGTTGGAGGGAGGGGGTAAGGGAGGTTTCGTGGGCGAGGAGCTTGGGCTTCCAGCAAGCATGCATGAGCGTGTTAGATAGGAGTGAATGGAGACGAATGGTATTTGGGACCTGACGATCTGTTGGAGTGTGAGCAGGGTAATATTTAGTGAAGGGATTCAGGGAAACCGGTTATTTTTATATAGCCGGACTTGAGTCCTGGAAATGGGAAGTACAATGCCTGCACTTTAAAGGAGGGGTTTGGGATATTGGCAGTTTGGAGGGATATGTTGTGTATCTTTATACGTATATGCTTCTAAACTGTTGTGTTCTGAGCACCTCTGCAAAAACAGTGATTATGTGTGAGTGAGGTGAAAGTGTTGAATGATGATGAAAGTATTTTCTTTTCGGGGATTTTCTTTCTTTTTGGGTCACCCTGCCTCGGTGGGAGACGGCCGACTTGTTAAAAAAGAAAAAAAAAAAATGTTGCAAACCTTTGCACTTTCTCTAGTTTCTTTACGTGCTTGGCTAGGTGTGGGTTCCAAACTGGTGCCGCATACTCCAATATGGGCCTAACGTATACGGTGTACAGGGTCCTGAACGATTCCTTATTAAGATGTCGGAATGCTGTTCTGAGGTTTGCTAGGCGCCCATATGCTGCAGCAGTTATTTGGTTGATGTGCGCTTCAGGAGATGTGCCTGGTGTTATACTCACCCCAAGATCTTTTTCCTTGAGTGAGGTTTGTAGTCTCTGACCCCCTAGACTGTACTCCGTCTGCGGCCTTCTTTGCCCTTCCCCAATCTTCATGACTTTGCACTTGGTGGGATTGAACTCCAGGAGCCAATTGCTGGACCAGGTCTGCAGCCTGTCCAGATCCCTTTGTAGTTCTGCCTGGTCTTCGATCGAGTGTATTCTTCTCATCAACTTCACGTCATCTGCAAACAGGGACACCTCAGAGTCTATTCCTTCCGTCATGTCGTGTGTGTGTGTGTGTGTGTGTGTGTGTGTGTGTGTGTGTGTGTGTGTGTGTGTGTGTGTGTGTGTGTGTGTGTGTGTGTGTGTGTGTGTGTGTTCACTCCTACTTATCAGGCTCACACATGCCTGCTGTGATGGCCCCCTACCCTACCTTCCCTCCACTACAGATTTATAAGCCCTCCAAGTCATCCTATTTTGCTCCATCCTCTCTAAATGACCAAACCACCTCAACAACCCCTCCTCAGCTCTCTGGATAACACTTTTAGTAACTCCACACCTCGTAATCTTCAAAATGTGAGATCTCTGCATAATATTTACACCATACACTGCCCTCAGACACGACATCTCCACTACCTCCAGCCTCCTCTTTGTTGCAACATTCACAACCCAACAGTCATCTGGTGACCTTAGGATGAAAACATTCACCAACGTTCATTCAGTTGTCATCTTTCTAGAAGTATCTGACATCATAATCCAATTACACCTGTACATATTGGTATTATATATTGTATTATTTCAAGGAATGTTAAGGAGTCAAACCTTAAGTTTAGCATGTGCTAATCCTAGACTCTACCAATGAACTGTGAAGGCTACAAGACTGGCAACCTTATCCCAGGTAATGTCCTCAGCTAACCCAGCTGCTACATGGAGTGCAGGTTTCTTTATAAACAATCTCTCACATACAACAGTTGGAATGATCAGATATATCACTTGTATGTCTAAGCCTTGTGAATATCTTACAGTCACGACTAAAAGAATTACAAAGAAAAGTTTATATACTAAATACTCAAGTAATATTGTATGTTCTACATGAGTGTTTCATATTTATACTTTTCCTCTTTCTCTATTTTTTTGGCTGCAATTTTTGCTCCAATATAAAACAACTTAAAATACACAGAGCATGCATAACACATTTACCCCCAAAACTGCTAGTACTGTTACATACCAACACACATGTGACTGGGTTCATTGTATCGGAAGCCAACATTACACTCGCAACGAAATGAGCCCATGGTGTTTATGCAGCGGCCATTCTTGCACATCATGTGACCCATCAGCTCGCACTCATCAAAGTCCTCAGGTTGTCCAGTTAGGGGTAGGTAGTAGGTTGGTAGACAGCAACCACCCAGGGAAGTACTACCGTCCTGCCAGATGACTGTGAAACAAAAACCTGTAACTGTTTTGCATGATGGTAGGATTGCTGGTTTCTTTTTCTGTCTCATAAACACGCTAAGATAACAGGGATATCTTGCTACTCCTACTTACACTTTGGTCACACTTCACAGACACGCACATGCATATATATATATACATACATCTAGGTTTTTCTCTTTTTTCTAAATAGCTCTTGTTCTTTTTTATTTCTTCTATTGTCCATGGGGAAGTGGAAAAGAATCTTTCCTCCGTAAGCCATGCGTGTCGTATGAGGCGACTAAAATGCCGGGAGCAATGGGCTAGTAACCCCTTCTCCTGTATACAATTACTAAAAAAGAGAAGAAGAAAAACTTTATAAAACTGGGTTGCTTAAATGTGCGTGGATGTAGTGCGGATGACAAGAAACAGATGATTGCTGATGTTATGAATGAAAAGAAGTTGGATGTCCTGGCCCTAAGCGAAACAAAGCTGAAGGGGGTAGGAGAGTTTCAGTGGGGGGAAATAAATGGGATTAAATCTGGAGTATCTGAGAGAGTTAGAGCAAAGGAAGGGGTAGCAGTAATGTTAAATGATCAGTTATGGAAGGAGAAAAGAGAATATGAATGTGTAAATTCAAGAATTATGTGGATTAAAGTAAAGGTTGGATGCGAGAAGTGGGTCATAATAAGCGTGTATGCACCTGGAGAAGAGAGGAATGCAGAGGAGAGAGAGAGATTTTGGGAGATGTTAAGTGAATGTATAGGAGCCTTTGAACCAAGTGAGAGAGTAATTGTGGTAGGGGACTTGAATGCTAAAGTAGGAGAAACTTTTAGAGAGGGTGTGGTAGGTAAGTTTGGGGTGCCAGGTGTAAATGATAATGGGAGCCCTTTGATTGAACTTTGTATAGAAAGGGGTTTAGTTATAGGTAATACATATTTTAAGAAAAAGAGGATAAATAAGTATACACGATATGATGTAGGGCGAAATGACAGTAGTTTGTTGGATTATGTATTGGTAGATAAAAGACTGTTGAGTAGACTTCAGGATGTACATGTTTATAGAGGGGCCACAGATATATCAGATCACTTTCTAGTTGTAGCTATACTGAGAGTAAAAGGTAGATGGGATACAAGGAGAATAGAAGCATCAGGGAAGAGAGAGGTGAAGGTTTATAAACTAAAAGAGGAGGCAGTTAGGGTAAGATATAAACAGCTATTGGAGGATAGATGGGCTAATGAGAGCATAGGCAATGGGGTCGAAGAGGTATGGGGTAGGTTTAAAAATGTAGTGTTAGAGTGTTCAGCAGAAGTTTGTGGTTACAGGAAAGTGGGTGCAGGAGGGAAGAGGAGCGATTGGTGGAATGATGATGTAAAGAGAGTAGTAAGGGAGAAAAAGTTAGCATATGAGAAGTTTTTACAAAGTAGAAGTGATGCAAGGAGGGAAGAGTATATGGAGAAAAAGAGAGAAGTTAAGAGAGTGGTGAAGCAATGTAAAAAGAGAGCAAATGAGAGAGTGGGTGAGATGTTATCAACAAATTTTGTTGAAAATAAGAAAAAGTTTTGGAGTGAGATTAACAAGTTAAGAAAGCCTAGAGAACAAATGGATTTGTCAGTTAAAAATAGGAGAGGAGAGTTATTAAATGGAGAGTTAGAGGTATTGGGAAGATGGAAGGAATATTTTGAGGAATTGTTAAATGTTGATGAAGATAGGGAAGCTGTGATTTCGTGTATAGGGCAAGGAGGAATAACATCTTGTAGGAGTGAGGAAGAGCCAGTTGTGAGTGTGGGGGAAGTTCGTGAGGCAGTAGGTAAAATGAAAGGGGGTAAGGCAGCCGGGATTGATGGGATAAAGATAGAAATGTTAAAAGCAGGTGGGGATATAGTTTTGGAGTGGTTGGTGCAATTATTTAATAAATGTATGGAAGAGGGTAAGGTACCTAGGGATTGGCAGAGAGCATGCATAGTTCCTTTGTATAAAGGCAAAGGGGATAAAAGAGAGTGCAAAAATTATAGGGGGATAAGTCTGTTGAGTGTACCTGGTAAAGTGTATGGTAGAGTTATAATTGAAAGAATTAAGAGTAAGACGGAGAATAGGATAGCAGATGAACAAGGAGGCTTTAGGAAAGGTAGGGGGTGTGTGGACCAGGTGTTTACAGTGAAACATATAAGTGAACAGTATTTAGATAAGGCTAAAGAGGTCTTTGTGGCATTTATGGATTTGGAAAAGGCGTATGACAGGGTGGATAGGGGGGCAATGTGGCAGATGTT
The DNA here is from genome assembly GCF_038502225.1 of Cherax quadricarinatus. Taxonomy (NCBI): domain Eukaryota; kingdom Metazoa; phylum Arthropoda; class Malacostraca; order Decapoda; family Parastacidae; genus Cherax; species Cherax quadricarinatus. The sequence continues at coordinate 1,290 of NW_027198472.1, read as the reverse complement.
GCAAGTGTATGGTGTAGGAGGTAGGTTACTGAAAGCAGTGAAGAGTTTTTACGAGGATAGTGAGGCTCAAGTTAGAGTATGTAGGAAAGAGGGAAATTTTTTCCCAGTAAAAGTAGGCCTTAGACAAGGATGTGTGATGTCACCGTGGTTGTTTAATATATTTATAGATGGGGTTGTAAGAGAAGTAAATGCGAGGGTTTTGGCAAGAGGCGTGGAGTTAAAAGATAAAGAATCACACACAAAGTGGGAGTTGTCACAGCTGCTCTTTGCTGATGACACTGTGCTCTTGGGAGATTCTGAAGAGAAGTTGCAGAGATTGGTGGATGAATTTGGTAGGGTGTGCAAAAGAAGAAAATTAAAGGTGAATACAGGAAAGAGTAAGGTTATGAGGATAACAAAAAGATTAGGTGATGAAAGATTGAATATCAGATTGGAGGGAGAGAGTATGGAGGAGGTGAACGTATTCAGATATTTGGGAGTGGACGTGTCAGCGGATGGGTCTATGAAAGATGAGGTGAATCATAGAATTGATGAGGGAAAAAGAGTGAGTGGTGCACTTAGGAGTCTGTGGAAACAAAGAACTTTGTCCTTGGAGGCAAAGAGGGGAATGTATGAGAGTATAGTTTTACCAACGCTCTTATATGGGTGTGAAGCGTGGGTGATGAATGTTGCAGCGAGGAGAAGGCTGGAGGCAGTGGAGATGTCATGTCTGAGGGCAATGTGTGGTGTGAATATAATGCAGAGAATTCGTAGTTTGGAAGTTAGGAGGAGGTGCGGGATTACCAAAACTGTTGTCCAGAGGGCTGAGGAAGGGTTGTTGAGGTGGTTCGGACATGTAGAGAGAATGGAGCGAAACAGAATGACTTCAAGAGTGTATCAGTCTGTAGTGGAAGGAAGGCGGGGTAGGGGTCGGCCTAGGAAGGGTTGGAGGGAGGGGGTAAAGGAGGTTTTGTGTGCGAGGGGCTTGGACTTCCAGCAGGCATGCGTGAGCGTGTTTGATAGGAGTGAATGGAGACAAATGGTTTTTAATACTTGACGTGCTGTTGGAGTGTGAGCAAAGTAACATTTATGAAGGGATTCAGGGAAACCGGCAGGCCGGACTTGAGTCCTGGAGATGGGAAGTACAGTGCCTGCACTCTGAAGGAGGGGTGTTAATGTTGCAGTTTAAAAACTGTAGTGTAAAGCACCCTTCTGGCAAGACAGTGATGGAGTGAATGATGGTGAAAGTTTTTCTTTTTCGGGCCACCCTGCCTTGGTGGGAATCGGCCGGTGTGATAATAAAAAAAAAAA
>NW_027198471.1:42500-43944 GCF_038502225.1 Cherax quadricarinatus | reverse complement strand
CTCCCACTGTGGTTGTTTTGCATAAGATTAAAATGTAAAATAACGAAAGGTTTGTATACCTACCTGAATATTCTGGCGATGAGCTGTCGGAGGGACGCACGATGCTCCTGTCCCTCGCAGGTGTCCGGGGCCATGCTGCTCCTTCAAGCGTTCTGCCTCACCCCACGTTCCTTCAAACTCCTTGACACGCCTCTACGAACACACATTCACACGCCTTTATTTGATATTCACAGTATCAGTTCATATGTCTTGTATTCGCTACCAAAACACTTCACATGCCTTTCTTTTGCTTCCAAGATAATTCATGGTCCTTGTACTTGTTTATAAGATATTTCATAATCCTTGCACTTGTTTCCACTACCATCCACATTATTATGAAATATTCATGGGAATTTCAGCTTTAGGAACAGAAATGCGCACAATACAGTCACAGCCTACTGGAAAGTTTCGCAATTCTCAGTTGGGTTACTAGTTAGAGATCTGAGGTAACCGTAGCACCACTAAGTGGGTTCGCGGCTGCTCTCATCCTCCAGAAGGTAGGATTGAAGTGTGTCATATTCCTCGCCGTTCCCGTGAAGCGAGATTACAGTGCTCTGAGTCTTTACAGATTACGCGAAGCGAATTTGCTCATTCCGTGTTCCTTGCAGACTCAACGAAAGTAGCTTCGAAGTACAGTGTTCTTCACAGCCTCCAGAAACTTGGACTGTTTTAATTATATCCTCGAGGAATTGGATTTGAGGCGCTTCACAGTCCATACAGCCTCAACGAACTTGGTTTCAAAAGTATTGTGTTTGTCACAGCATTCTTAAAGAAGATTTGTTTACATCACAGAAGCGTACGAATTACGTTCGTAGTCTGTATGGGCTCTCAGAGCCTCTAGAGGAACACCTGCTAATATCCATTCTGAAACCCGTGCGGTATATTTTTCTTTGGTATTATATAATTCTAAATTTATTTTATAATACAAAGAATAAATCAAGCTGGAAATTAAATTTATGAGGGAAGAAGACAGGCTTAGAAAAAAAAGGCTTATTTTGTTTCAAATTCTACTTTGGCAAATTTTTTCAACACCATACGAACTATGAATCATAAAAATATTTTTGGTGTCTCTTAGTTCTCACTTTCATGTTATTTACACATTAACCAACAAATTTATATATCAAACGTGGCATTAATTAAGGTCTCTTTCAGTATCCATCAATACCAATGAATATTAGCGAGTGTCCTTTATGGAATATTTTCAGTTTTATGTAGTGTTTTAGCCGCAAAGCAGAGTCGTAAATAAATTCACATCAAAGTTATGGAGAGTGTGGTAAGCCTAACAGTCTTAATACACACGTTTCAGAGTGCTTGTTTTATAGTCGGGATTAGGGGCTTTATCTTCCCATTAGTAAAGAGAGAGAGAGAGAGAGAGAGAGAGAGAGAGAGAGAGGCAGGCAGGGAG
>NW_027198471.1:25000-37500 GCF_038502225.1 Cherax quadricarinatus | reverse complement strand
TTGTAAGCTTCGAATACACAGTAGAGCTACAAGTGGAGGGAGAAGCAGGAAGGCCAGGACGAATGAAGCCAAACTACAAGAAAGGGGACTACACAGGAATGAGGAACTACCTGAACGGGGTTCAGTGGGACAGAGAACTGGCAGGGAAACCAGTTAATGAGATGATGGAATATGTAGCAATAAAATGCAAGGAGGCTGAGGAGAGGTTTGTACCCAAGGGTAACAGGAGTAATGAAAAAGCCAGGATGAGCCCATGGTTTACCCAAAGGTGCAGGGAGGCAAAAACCAAGTGTGCTAGGGAATGGAAGAAATATAGAAGGCAAAGGACCCAGGAGAATAAGGAGAACAGTCGTAGAGCCAGAAATGAATATGCACAGATAAGAAGGGAGGCCCAAAGACAATATGAAAATGACATAGCAGCGAAAGCCAAATCTGACCCGAAACTGTTGTACAGCCACATCAGGAGGAAAACAACAGTCAAGGACCAGGTAATCAGGCTAAGGAAGGAAGGAGGAGAGACAACAGGAAATGACCGGGAAGTATGTGAAGAACTCAACAAGAGATTCAAAGAAGTGTTCACAGAGGAGACAGAAGGGACTCCAGAAAGACGGAGAGGTGGGGCACACCACCAAGTGCTGGACACAGTGCACACAACCGAGGAAGAAGTGAAGAGGCTTCTGAGTGAGCTAGATACCTCAAAGGCAATGGGGCCAGATAACATCTCCCCATGGGTATTGAGAGAGGGAGCAGAGGCGCTATGTGTACCCCTAACAACAATATTCAATACATCTATCGAAACAGGGAGATTGCCTGAGGCATGGAAGACAGCAAATGTAGTCCCAATCTTTAAAAAAGGAGACAGACATGAAGCATTAAACTACAGACCAGTGTCACTGACATGTATAGTATGCAAAATCATGGAGAAGATTATCAGGAGAAGAGTGGTGGAACACCTAGAAAGGAATGATCTCATCAACAGCAGCCAGCATGGTTTCAGGGACGGGAAATCCTGTGTCACAAACCTACTGGAGTTCTATGACATGGTGACAGCAGTAAGACAAGAGAGAGAGGGGTGGGTGGATTGCATTTTCTTGGACTGCAAGAAGGCGTTTGACACAGTTCCACACAAGAGATTGGTGCAAAAACTGGAGGACCAAGCAGGGATAACAGGGAAGGCACTACAATGGATCAGGGAATACTTGTCAGGAAGACAGCAGCGAGTCATGGTACGTGGCGAGGTGTCAGAGTGGGCACCTGTGACCAGCGGGGTCCCGCAGGGGTCAGTCCTAGGACCAGTGCTGTTTCTGGTATTTGTGAACGACATGACGGAAGGAATAGACTCTGAGGTGTCCCTGTTTGCAGATGACGTGAAGTTGATGAGAAGAATACACTCGATCGAAGACCAGGCAGAACTACAAAGGGATCTGGACAGGCTGCAGAACTGGTCCAGCAATTGGCTCCTGGAGTTCAATCCCACCAAGTGCAAAGTCATGAAGATTGGGGAAGGGCAAAGAAGGCCGCAGACGGAGTACAGTCTAGGGGGTCAGAGACTACAAACCTCACTCAAGGAAAAAGATCTTGGGGTGAGTATAACACCAGGCACATCTCCTGAAGCGCACATCAACCAAATAACTGCTGCAGCATATGGGCGCCTAGCAAACCTCAGAACAGCATTCCGACATCTTAATAAGGAATCGTTCAGGACCCTGTACACCGTATACGTTAGGCCCATATTGGAGTATGCGGCACCAGTTTGGAACCCACACCTAGCCAAGCACGTAAAGAAACTAGAGAAAGTGCAAAGGTTTGCAACAAGACTAGTCCCAGAGCTAAGAGGTATGTCCTACGAGGAGAGGTTAAGGGAAATCAACCTGACGACACTGGAGGACAGGAGAGATAGGGGGGACATGATAACGACATACAAAATACTGAGAGGAATTGACAAGGTGGACAAAAACAGGATGTTCCAGAGATTGGACACAGTAACAAGGGGACACAGTTGGAAGCTAAAGACACAGATGAATCACAGGGATGTTAGGAAGTATTTCTTCAGCCACAGAGTAGTCAGTAAGTGGAATAGTTTGGGAAGCGATGTAGTGGAGGCAGGATCCATACATAGCTTTAAGCAGAGGTACGATAAAGCTCACGGCTCAGGGAGAGTGACCTAGTAGCGATCAGTGAAGAGGCGGGGCCAGGAGCTCGGACTCGACCCCCGCAACCTCAACTAGGTGAGTACAACTAGGTGAGTACACACACACACACACACACACACACACAGTCTATGAAAGATGAGGTGAATCATAGAATTGATGAGGGGAAAAGGGTGAGTGGTGCACTTAGGAGTCTGTGGAGACAAAGAACTTTGTCCTTGGAGGCAAAGAGGGGAATGTATGAGAGTATAGTTTTACCAACGCTCTTATATGGGTGTGAAGCATGGGTGATGAATGTTGCAGCGAGGAGCAGGCTGGAGGCAGTGGAGATGTCATGTCTGAGAGCAATGTGTGGTGTGAATATAATGCAGAGAATTCGTAGTTTGGAAGTTAGGAGGAGGTGCGGGATTACCAAAACTGTTGTCCAGAGGGCTGAGGAAGGGTCGTTGAGGTGGTTCAGACATGTGGAGAGAATGGAGCGAAACAGAATAACTTCAAGAGTGTATCAGTCTGTAGTGGAAGGAAGGCGGGGTAGGGGTCGGCCTAGGATACAAATTAATGCTAAAAAATGTGAATTTTTAATAAATCGTTAATTTATTAATATTAGGCAAGTAATCATGGAGAAGCACATTCTGTTTTAAGAACATATGAATTCCAAATCAACATGAATCAAATCAAATGATTTTATTTAAAAATAGGCTCCTAATGGTTAGCCTACATACTGAGTCAAAGGAAGGAGGACCACTTTGATTTTCAATTGTGCTGTGCATCGAGACCATTACGTTTCAATGACCAGCAGTAATCTACCATCATGCTGACATTCCATTTGCCCTGGTATCGAGTTTCCATGGTGCAAATATCCTGATGGAACCGCTCACCTTGTTCCTCACTGTAGTCCCCACAATTGTTGGGAAAATACTCAAGATGTGAGTGCAAAAAGTACATCTTCACACTCATTCTAGACCCAAGTTTCTGGAAACTTGAAATCAGCTCTTGGATCATTTTTTTTTATATCGGAGGAGCTCCTGTTTCCCAGGAAGTTGTGGACAATCTGCTTGAATGAAAACCAGGCATCCACCTCGACACCTGCTAATGCTTCATCAAAATGCTTGTCTTTCATCAGTTCCCGAATCTGAGGGCCAGCAAAGATTCCTGCCTTTAGGTTGCCTTCACTTATACGAAAAAACTTTGACTCCAGGTACTTGAAAGTAGTTCCATTCTTGTTCAAGGTCTTCACAAAATTTGATGTGGAGTGGTGGCAGCAGAATTTTCTTGGGGTCAACTAGTAGCACAGTTTTCACGTTATTATTTCCAGGTAAGAAGCTGGTTCTTGGTGGCCAGTCTTTTTGTTCATAGTGCTAGCTGTCTGCCCTACTGTCTCAAAGACACAGAAAAGAGGGACACTTGGTGTATCCGCCTTGAAGACCTAGTAGGAGAGTAATAACTTTTAAATCACCACAAATGAGAAAATTGTGATTCTGGTACTTGATAGCAGATATTAGTGTCTTCATATCTGCGTAAGTTTCTGACATTTGGACACTATGGCCAACTGGCACAGATGCAGCTGTGTTACCATTGTAGAGAAGTACAGACTTTAAACTTCTTTTAGAAGAATCAATGAAGAGTTTCCATTCATCTGCTTTGTATAACATCCTCATGTGTTCAATAAGGCCAGAAATATTTGAACAGAAAACTAAAGATTCCTCTTTGTCAAAGAATTGAGTGAATTCCGCTTCACGATGACGGTACCAAGCGAATGTTGTTCCAGGAGCTAGAAGCCTGTGGTCCTTCAGTCTACAGCCAAGTAACTGTGCACTTTCTTTTGGAAGGTTAAGGTCTCTCACCAAGTCATTGAGCTCAACTTGGCTAAAGGGTTTGTGATCGTCATTTGTTGGTGGTTCATAGTCTACTTCCATCTCCTTAGAATCACTGGTATCAGACTCTGATGAAATTTGCCATGTCTCAGATATCACAGGTACAGTAATATCTTCAGAGTGTGGAACAGGTCTTATGCTGAAGGAATATTTGGGTATATTATGCGATCTTTAGTCTTCTTGTTGAATTCATCATACAAAAGTTGCAGTCATCATGGTGGTTCATCTGCTCCCGCCATACCATTGCTATTCCAACTGACCACATTTGTAGCTTACTGATGCAACACTGGCAAGCTTTGTGTGGTGCAAATGGTTTGTTCTGGTCTCCAAGTTTGCAGCCAAAATAAGCAAAGTAGCAGCGCTACTGAAAGGGGTGAATTACCCGCAGACATAGCAAAATATGTCTGGTGAATTTATGCAGCCTCTAGGCATATTAATAATCTGAAAATAAAGAAAAATATATTAGATATAACATTTAAGTCAATATAAGGTAAGCATTTTAATTGGTAATAACACTTTCCCATTTACTTATGTTATACGAAAAGAGAAAAGTAACGTTTCTCTATAACTTGACAACCTGATGTGATAGAGATCATCCTTCAGGTCGGCTCGCCAGGGACCTTTACACGTCTCCCAGACCTGGCCAGACATACATTCAAACGTCTGTACAAGTGAGAAATTTTATCCTTGGCACTTCAGATTATCTTCTTCTTCTTCTTCTTCTTCTTCTTCTTCTTCTTCTTCTTCTTCTTCTTCTTCTTCTTCTTCTTCATTTTCATTTCCTCCTTCCATTCTTCCTACCGTTCTCTCACCCCATTATATATTGTGTGTGTGTGTGTGTACTCACCTAATTGTGGTTGCAGGGGTCGAGACTCAGCTCCTGGCCCCGCCTCTTCACTGACCGCTACTAGGTCCTCTCTCTGCTTCCTGAGCTTTGCCATACCTCTTCTTAAAACTATGTATGGTTCCTGCCTCTACTTCACTTGCTAGGCTATTCCACTTGCTGACAACTCTATGACTGAAGAAATACTTCCTAACGTCCCTGTGACTCGTCTGAGTCTTCAGCTTCCAGTTGTGACCCCTTGTCACTGTGTCCCCTCTCTGGAACATCCTATCTCTGTCCACCTTGTCTATTCCCCGCAGTATCTTGTATGTCGTTATCATGTCTCCCCTGACCCTTCTGTCCTCCAGTGTCGTCAGTCCGATTTCCCTTAACCTTTCCTCGTACGACATTCCCTTGAGGTCTGGGACTAGCCTTGTTGCAAACCTTTGTACTTTCTCTAACTTCTTGACGTGCTTGACCAGGTGTGGGTTCCAGACTGGTGCTGTATACTCCAGTATGGGCCTAACATACACAGTGTACAGTGTCTTGAACGATTCCTTATTAAGGTATCGGAACGCTATTCTCAGGTTTGCCAGGCGCCCGTATGCTGCAGCAGTTATTTGGTTGATGTGTGCCTCCGGTGATGTGCTCGGTGTTATGGTCACCCAAAGGTCTTTCTCCCTGAGTGAGGTCTGTAGTCTTTGTCCACCTAGCCTATACTCTGTCTGCGGTCTTCTTTGTCCCTCCCCAATCTTCATGACTTTGCATTTGGCTGATTGAATTCGAGAAGCCAGTTACTGGAGCACATGTCCAGCCTGTCCAGGTCTCTTTGCAGTCCTGCCTCATCCTCGTCCGATTTAATTCTTCTCATCAACTTCACGTCATCTGCGAACAGGGACACTTCAGAGTCTATTCCTTCCATCATGTCGTTCACATATATCAAAAATAGCACTGGTCCTAGAACTGACCCCTGTGGGACCCCGCTCGTAACAGGCGCCCACTGTGATACCTCTTCACGTACCATGACTCGTTGCTGCCTCCCTGTCAGGTATTCCCTTATCCATTGCAGTGCCCTCCGTTACATGCGCCTGATCCTCCAGCTTCTGCACTAATCTCTTGTGGGGAACTGTGTCAAAGGCCTTCCTGCAGTCTAGGAAAACGCAATCTACCCACCCCTCTCTCTCGTGTCTTACTTCTGTTACCTTGTCATAAAACTCCAGGAGGTTTGTGATACAGGATTTGCCTTCCATGAACCCATGCTGGTTTTCATTTATAATCTTGTTCCTTTCCAGGTGTTCGACCACTCTCCTCCTGAAAATCTTCTCCATGACTTTGCACACAATACATGTCAGAGACACAGGTCTGTAGTTTAGTGCCTCGTTTCTGTTTCCTTTCTTAAATATGGGGACTACATTAGCTGTCTTCCATTTCTCAGGTAGTTGCCCAGTTTCAAGGGATGTGTTGAAGATTGTGGTTAGAGGCACGCACAGCATCTCTGCTCCTTCTCTAAGGACCCATGGGGAGATGTCTGGTCCCATCGCCTTTGAGGTGTCAAGGTCACATAAGAGCGTCTTCACCTCCTCCTCGGTTGTTCGTATGTCATCCAACACTTGTTGGTATATTCCCTCTTGATGTTCCCTTCTGTACTGTCTTTCCACAGCCCTTCCTGTCTCTACTGTAAAAACTTCCTTAAATCTCCTGTTCAGCTCCTCACATACCTCCTGATCATTTCTTGTGAGTTCTCCACCTTCTGTCCTTAATCTGATCACCTGGTCTTTGACTGTTGTCTTCCTCCTGATGTGGCTATACAACAGTTTCGGGTCAGTCTTGATTCTCGATGCTGTATCATTTTCATACTGTCGCTGGGCCTCCCTCCTTACCTGTGCATACTCATTCCTGGCTCTGCGACTGATCTCCCTATTTTCGTGAGTTCTCTGCCTTCTGCACTTTTTCCATTCTCTATTGCACTTTGTTTTTGCCTCCTTACACCGTCGGGTAAACCAGGGGCTCGTTCTGGTCTTCCCGTTGTTACTGTTGCCCTTGGGAATAAACCTTTCCACTGCCTCCTTGCATTATGTTGTTACATATTCCATCATTTCATTTACTGGCTTTCCTGCCAGTTCTCTGTCCCACTGGACCTCCCGCAGGAAGTTCTTCAACCCTATGTAGTCCCCTCTTTTATAGTCAGGCTTTTCCCATTCAACTCCTGTTATTCTCTCCACTTGCAGCTCTACTATGTATTCAAAGCACAGAACCACGTGGTCGCTAGCTCCTAGGGGACTCTCATACTTGATGTCCTCAATGTCTGAGCTGCCCAGGGTGAACACAAGGTCCAATCTTGCTGGTTCATCCTCCCCTCTCACTCTGGTATAGGTAGTAGGTTGGTAGACAGCAACCACCCAGGGAAGTACTACCGTCCTGCCAGATGACTGTGAAACAAAAACCTGTAACTGTTTTGCATGATGGTAGGATTGCTGGTTTCTTTTTCTGTCTCATAAACACGCTAAGATAACAGGGATATCTTGCTACTCCTACTTACACTTTGGTCACACTTCACAGACACGCACATGCATATATATATATACATACATCTAGGTTTTTCTCCTTTTTCTAAATAGCTCTTGTTCTTTTTTATTTCTTCTATTGTCCATGGGGAAGTGGAAAAGAATCTTTCCTCCGTAAGCCATGCGTGTCGTATGAGGCGACTAAAATGCCGGGAGCAATGGGCTAGTAACCCCTTCTCCTGTATACAATTACTAAAAAAGAGAAGAAGAAAAACTTTATAAAACTGGGTTGCTTAAATGTGCGTGGATGTAGTGCGGATGACAAGAAACAGATGATTGCTGATGTTATGAATGAAAAGAAGTTGGATGTCCTGGCCCTAAGCGAAACAAAGCTGAAGGGGGTAGGAGAGTTTCAGTGGGGGGAAATAAATGGGATTAAATCTGGAGTATCTGAGAGAGTTAGAGCAAAGGAAGGGGTAGCAGTAATGTTAAATGATCAGTTATGGAAGGAGAAAAGAGAATATGAATGTGTAAATTCAAGAATTATGTGGATTAAAGTAAAGGTTGGATGCGAGAAGTGGGTCATAATAAGCGTGTATGCACCTGGAGAAGAGAGGAATGCAGAGGAGAGAGAGAGATTTTGGGAGATGTTAAGTGAATGTATAGGAGCCTTTGAACCAAGTGAGAGAGTAATTGTGGTAGGGGACTTGAATGCTAAAGTAGGAGAAACTTTTAGAGAGGGTGTGGTAGGTAAGTTTGGGGTGCCAGGTGTAAATGATAATGGGAGCCCTTTGATTGAACTTTGTATAGAAAGGGGTTTAGTTATAGGTAATACATATTTTAAGAAAAAGAGGATAAATAAGTATACACGATATGATGTAGGGCGAAATGACAGTAGTTTGTTGGATTATGTATTGGTAGATAAAAGACTGTTGAGTAGACTTCAGGATGTACATGTTTATAGAGGGGCCACAGATATATCAGATCACTTTCTAGTTGTAGCTACACTGAGAGTAAAAGGTAGATGGGATACAAGGAGAATAGAAGCATCAGGGAAGAGAGAGGTGAAGGTTTATAAACTAAAAGAGGAGGCAGTTAGGGTAAGATATAAACAGCTATTGGAGGATAGATGGGCTAATGAGAGCATAGGCAATGGGGTCGAAGAGGTATGGGGTAGGTTTAAAAATGTAGTGTTAGAGTGTTCAGCAGAAGTTTGTGGTTACAGGAAAGTGGGTGCAGGAGGGAAGAGGAGCGATTGGTGGAATGATGATGTAAAGAGAGTAGTAAGGGAGAAAAAGTTAGCATATGAGAAGTTTTTACAAAGTAGAAGTGATGCAAGGAGGGAAGAGTATATGGAGAAAAAGAGAGAAGTTAAGAGAGTGGTGAAGCAATGTAAAAAGAGAGCAAATGAGAGAGTGGGTGAGATGTTATCAACAAATTTTGTTGAAAATAAGAAAAAGTTTTGGAGTGAGATTAACAAGTTAAGAAAGCCTAGAGAACAAATGGATTTGTCAGTTAAAAATAGGAGAGGAGAGTTATTAAATGGAGAGGTAGAGGTATTGGGAAGATGGAAGGAATATTTTGAGGAATTGTTAAATGTTGATGAAGATAGGGAAGCTGTGATTTCGTGTATAGGGCAAGGAGGAATAACATCTTGTAGGAGTGAGGAAGAGCCAGTTGTGAGTGTGGGGGAAGTTCGTGAGGCAGTAGGTAAAATGAAAGGGGGTAAGGCAGCCGGGATTGATGGGATAAAGATAGAAATGTTAAAAGCAGGTGGGGATATAGTTTTGGAGTGGTTGGTGCAATTATTTAATAAATGTATGGAAGAGGGTAAGGTACCTAGGGATTGGCAGAGAGCATGCATAGTTCCTTTGTATAAAGGCAAAGGGGATAAAAGAGAGTGCAAAAATTATAGGGGGATAAGTCTGTTGAGTGTACCTGGTAAAGTGTATGGTAGAGTTATAATTGAAAGAATTAAGAGTAAGACGGAGAATAGGATAGCAGATGAACAAGGAGGCTTTAGGAAAGGTAGGGGGTGTGTGGACCAGGTGTTTACAGTGAAACATATAAGTGAACAGTATTTAGATAAGGCTAAAGAGGTCTTTGTGGCATTTATGGATTTGGAAAAGGCGTATGACAGGGTGGATAGGGGGGCAATGTGGCAGATGTTGCAAGTGTATGGTGTAGGAGGTAGGTTACTGAAAGCAGTGAAGAGTTTTTACGAGGATAGTGAGGCTCAAGTTAGAGTATGTAGGAAAGAGGGAAATTTTTTCCCAGTAAAAGTAGGCCTTAGACAAGGATGTGTGATGTCACCGTGGTTGTTTAATATATTTATAGATGGGGTTGTAAGAGAAGTAAATGCGAGGGTCTTGGCAAGAGGCGTGGAGTTAAAAGATAAAGAATCACACACAAAGTGGGAGTTGTCACAGCTGCTCTTTGCCGATGACACTGTGCTCTTGGGAGATTCTGAAGAGAAGTTGCAGAGATTGGTGGATGAATTTGGTAGGGTGTGCAAAAGAAGAAAATTAAAGGTGAATACAGGAAAGAGTAAGGTTATGAGGATAACAAAAAGATTAGGTGATGAAAGATTGAATATCAGATTGGAGGGAGAGAGTATGGAGGAGGTGAACGTATTCAGATATTTGGGAGTGGACGTGTCAGCGGATGGGTCTATGAAAGATGAGGTGAATCATAGAATTGATGAGGGAAAAAGAGTGAGTGGTGCACTTAGGAGTCTGTGGAGACAAAGAACTTTGTCCTTGGAGGCAAAGAGGGGAATGTATGAGAGTATAGTTTTACCAACGCTCTTATATGGGTGTGAAGCGTGGGTGATGAATGTTGCAGCGAGGAGAAGGCTGGAGGCAGTGGAGATGTCATGTCTGAGGGCAATGTGTGGTGTGAATATAATGCAGAGAATTCGTAGTTTGGAAGTTAGGAGGAGGTGCGGGATTACCAAAACTGTTGTCCAGAGGGCTGAGGAAGGGTTGTTGAGGTGGTTCGGACATGTAGAGAGAATGGAGCGAAACAGAATGACTTCAAGAGTGTATCAGTCTGTAGTGGAAGGAAGGCGGGGTAGGGGTCGGCCTAGGAAGGGTTGGAGGGAGGGGGTAAAGGAGGTTTTGTGTGCGAGGGGCTTGGACTTCCAGCAGGCATGCGTGAGCGTGTTTGATAGGAGTGAATGGAGACAAATGGTTTTTAATACTTGACGTGCTGTTGGAGTGTGAGCAAAGTAACATTTATGAAGGGATTCAGGGAAACCGGCAGGCCGGACTTGAGTCCTGGAGATGGGAAGTACAGTGCCTGCACTCTGAAGGAGGGGTGTTAATGTTGCAGTTTAAAAACTGTAGTGTAAAGCACCCTTCTGGCAAGACAGTGATGGAGTGAATGATGGTGAAAGTTTTTCTTTTTCGGGCCACCCTGCCTTGGTGGGAATCGGCCGGTGTGATAATAAAAAAAAAAAAAAAAAATATATATATAAAAACACGAAGAGTGTAATCATGACAATATATTCCGAGTGGCTGGTAACAAAATATGACTCCTAGCCTTAAGTGCCTTCAGAATGCGTGTTGGCACTGTGTCACGTCAAGTGTTGGGAGTAGCAGTTTATCATGCACACTGAAGCACTTGGGTCATGCATGGGGTTATGCGAACTCCGGGTTCAGTTAGTCAAGGGAGAATATATTTCGGTTTTGAAGTGTTTGCGTAGCTAAGTGGAGGCTCAGCTGATCAATGGTTCCCATTGATCAGCTGGGCCGCTGCTGTCACGAATTGTTACTTGAGTTACTGTAAATGGCGTAGGCGTGTTGCTGGATCACGTTGTGTGTTCCTCTGGCTCATCTTCCTGTGTAATTTAGACGCACACCCATGGAAATAATATATATATATATATATATATATATATATATATATATATATATATATATATATATAATGTATGGATATATATATACACACAAAATATACATTATAGGTAGGTTAGTAGACAGCAACCGGCCAGGAAGGTACTATCGTCCTGCCAAATGATTTTGAGACAGAAGCTTTTAATTGTTTTACACACTCATCCAAACAGGTATATCTTCATATTTCTACTTACGATTAGGTCACACTACACATGTACGTATACATATTGAATACACACAAATCAGAGTTTTCTTCATATTTTCTTAATAATTCTTGTTCTTATTTTTTCCTTTTATCTCCATAGGGTAGTGGAAAAGAATCTTTCCTCCGTAAGCCATGCGTGTCGTAAGAGGCGCCTAAAATGCCGGTAGTAACTATGTAACTTTCGCCTTTTTCTGGTCACTCTGCTTCGGTGGGAGACTGTAGGCGTGTTGAAACAAACACACACACACACACACACACACACACACACACACACACACACACACACACACACACACACACACACACACACACACACACACACACACACAGGCTGGACATGTGATCCAGTAACTGGCTTCTCGAATTCAATCCAGCCAAATGCAAAGTCATGAAGATTGGGGAGGGGCAAAGAAGACCGCATACAGAGTATAGGCTAGGTGGACAAAGACTACAGACCTCACTCAGGGAGAAAGACCTTGGGGTGACCATAACACCGAGCACATCACCGGAGGCACACATCAACCAAATAACTGCTGCAGCATACGGGCGCCTGGCAAACCTGAGAATAGCGTTCCGATACCTTAATAAGGAATCGTTCAAGACACTGTACACTGTGTATGTTAGGCCCATACTGGAGTATGCAGCACCAGTCTGGAACCCACACCTGGTCAAGCACGTCAAGAAGTTAGAGAAAGTACAAAGGTTTGCAACAAGGCTAGTCCCAAAGCTCAAGGGAATGTCGTACGAGGAAAGGTTGAGGGAGATCGGACTGACGACACTGGAGGACAGAAGGGTCAGGGGAGATATGCTAACGACATACAAGATACTGCGGGGAATAGACAAGGTGGACAGAGATAGGATGTTCCAGAGAGGGGACACAGGGACAAGGGGTCACAACTGGAAGCTGAAGACTCAGACGAGTCACAGGGACGTTATGAAGTATTTCTTCAGTCATAGAGTTGTCAGGAAGTGAAATAGCCTAGCAATGAAGTAGTGGAGGCAGGAACCATACATAGTTTTAAGAAGAGGTATGATACAGCTCAGG
>NW_027198471.1:0-15000 GCF_038502225.1 Cherax quadricarinatus | reverse complement strand
GAAGCGTGGGTGATGAATGTTGCAGCGAGGAGAAGGCTGGAGGCAGTGGAGATGTCATGTCTGAGGGCAATGTGTGGTGTGAATATAATGCAGAGAATTCGTAGTTTGGAAGTTAGGAGGAGGTGCGGGATTACCAAAACTGTTGTCCAGAGGGCTGAGGAAGGGTTGTTGAGGTGGTTCGGACATGTAGAGAGAATGGAGCGAAACAGAATGACTTCAAGAGTGTATCAGTCTGTAGTGGAAGGAAGGCGGGGTAGGGGTCGGCCTAGGAAGGGTTGGAGGGAGGGGGTAAAGGAGGTTTTGTGTGCGAGGGGCTTGGACTTCCAGCAGGCATGCGTGAGCGTGTTTGATAGGAGTGAATGGAGACAAATGGTTTTTAATACTTGACGTGCTGTTGGAGTGTGAGCAAAGTAACATTTATGAAGGGATTCAGGGAAACCGGCAGGCCGGACTTGAGTCCTGGAGATGGGAAGTACAGTGCCTGCACTCTGAAGGAGGGGTGTTAATGTTGCAGTTTAAAAACTGTAGTGTAAAGCACCCTTCTGGCAAGACAGTGATGGAGTGAATGATGGTGAAAGTTTTTCTTTTTCGGGCCACCCTGCCTTGGTGGGAATCGGCCGGTGTGATAATAATAATAATAATATATATATATATATATATATATATACCTTGGATGAGAAAACACGAGTGGCTGAGCCTGTGTCTTTTTATCCAAAACTACAACAGAAAGCAGAGGAAGACTGGTCGAGTCTTGGGGTTCACAACCTCAGAGGATCTTATTTTCAAGGAATACATTAGTATTACTATCACAATTAATGTGAACATGATAGACTGGATAAAAAGAATCATCAAAACATAGTTTGACAGCACAGCTGGCTTTATCAGTCTAATAGAGAGCCACGAGGAAGGAGACTTGTAAAGCGCAGAGGTGAGACGCAGCAGTTGAACATACGGTCACATATGGGCAGGGTCCACTAATTTAACTAAGTCACGTTCATAAGGTGGACCCGAGAATTAGCACTAGCGTTTTAGCAGATGGGGAGACACGCAGCAGTTGAAGGCATAGTTATATGTGGGTAGGGCCCACTAATTTGAGTAGATCACGTTCACAAGGTGAGCCCGAAAATTAGCAATGGCGTTTAGAAGACGGAGAGAGATGCAGTAGTTTAAGACATGCTCACACGTGGGCAGGACCCACTAGTAGAAGAAAGTCATACCCGTAAGGTACTGCCAAAAGATTAGCAATAGTATTTCAGAACATACTCTACATGCTATTAGGCTTCTGGCAAAAAAAAATTTGTTGATTTAACATGAAACACTAGCACCGCAGACGTTGAAAAATGCAACTTGTCTTCCCGTTCTCGCCACAAGACCGAAGAAAAGCGTTCAGATATGAACGTTTCTTGTGTTTTCTTGGCCACCTCGTTGCCAGTCCTATAGCGGACTTTTTTTTTTATTTGCGTATTTGTGCGTAAGTTTACGTTTTTTTAATAGATATATGTAAGCTAACCTAGCCCGAATTAACTTATCCTAATTAATGAAGAAAAAGAAAGAAGAGAACAAGTAGGGAAGAAAAAAGGGGAGTGAAAACAAGGGATATATGAAAAGGAGAGGGTAAAAAATGGAGACAAAACACGGAACATAAAAGGAAGGAATGAAAAAGTAACAGTCAAGGACCAGGTGAACATACATACAGATGAGGAGGAGGTGAAGAAACTGCTAAGGGACATCGATACCTCAAAGGCAATGGGACCGGACAACATCTCCCCGTGGGTCCTTAGAGAGGGAGCAGATATGTTGTGCGTGCCACTTACCACAATCTTCAACACGTCCCTGGAAACTGGGCAACTACCTGAGGTATGGAAGACGGCAAATGTAGTTCCCATTTTTAAAAAAGGAGACAGAAAAGAGGCACTAAACTATAGACCTGTGTCATTGACGTGTATAGTATGCAAAATTATGGAGAAGATTATCAGGAGGAGAGTGGTGGAGCACCTGGAACGGAACAAGAGTATAAATGCCAACCAGCACGGATTCATGGAAGGCAAATCCTGTGTCACAAACCTTCTGGAGTTTTATGATAAAATAACAGAAGTAAGACACGAGAGAGAGGGGTGGGTTGATTGCATCTTCTTGGACTGCAAGAAGGCCTTTGACACAGTTCCTCACAAGAGATTAGTGCAGAAGCTAGAGCATCAGGCGCATATAACAGGAAGGGCACTGCAATGGATCAGAGAATACCTGACAGGGAGGCAACAACGAGTCATGGTACGTAATGATGTATCACAGTGGGCACCTGTGACGAGCGGGGTCCCACAGGGGTCGGTCCTAGGACCAGTGCTATTTTTGGTATATGTGAACGACATGATGGAAGGGTTAGACTCAGAAGTGTCCCTGTTTGCAGATGATGTGAAGTTAATGAGGAGAATTAAATCTGATGAGGACCAGGCAGGACTTCAAAGAGACCTGGACAGACTGGACACCTGGTCCAGCAAATGGCTTCTCGAATTTAATCCTGCCAAATGCAAAGTCATGAAGATAGGGGAAGGGCACAGAAGACCACAGACAGAGTATAGGCTAGGTGGCCAAAGACTGCAAACCTCACTCAAGGAGAAAGATCTTGGGGTGAGTATAACACCGAGCATGTCTCCGGAAGCACACATCAATCAGATAACTGCTGCAGCATATGGGCGCCTGGCAAACCTGAGAACAGCATTCCGATACCTTAGTAAGGAATCGTTCAAGACACTGTACACCGTGTATGTCAGGCCCATACTGGAGTATGCAGCACCTGTTTGGAACCCGCACTTGATAAAGCACGTCAAGAAACTAGAGAAAGTACAAAGGTTTGCGACAAGGTTAGTTCCAGAGCTAAGGGGAATGTCCTATGAAGAAAGATTAAGGGAAATCGGCCTGACGACACTGGAGGACAGGAGGGTCAGGGGAGACATGATAACGACATATAAAATACTGCGTGGAATAGACAAGGTGGACAAAGACAGGATGTTCCAGGGAGGGGACACAGAAACAAGAGGCCACAATTGGAAGTTGAAGACACAAATGAGTCAGAGAGATATTAGGAAGTATTTCTTCAGTCATAGAGTTGTAAGGCAGTGGAATAGCCTAGAAAATGACGTAGTGGAGGCAGGAACCATACACAGTTTTAAGACGAGGTTTGATAAAGCTCATGGAGCGGGGAGAGAGAGGGCCCAGTAGCAACCGGTGAAGAGGCGGGGCCAGGAGCTAAGACTCGACCCCTGCAACCACAAATAGGTGAGTACACACACAAGAGGTAATAGTAATAAGGGAGAAGATGAGGGGGGAGAATGAAAAAGCGGAGGGAGAAATTTGAGTTAAGAAAGGGGAATGTGAGAGTATGAAGGTAGGAAAGAGGGGATGAGGAAAGAGGGTGGGAAGAAAGAGGGGAGGAGGAGTAGGAGGAAGGGGGGGGGAAGTCGGGGCGAGGGAAGAAAGGCAATTTAAAGAAAAGAAGAGGGGTGGGGGAAAGAAAGCGAAGATAATGTTATCTTCACAGCTCTTGTGTGTGTGTGTGTGTGTGTGTGTGTGTGTGTGTACTTTGTAGTTGCATGGGTCGATTCATAGCTCCTGGCCCCGCCTCTTCACTGGTCGCTACTAGGTCACTCTTCCTGCTCCATGAGCTTTATCATACCTCTTCTTCAAGCTATATATGTTTCTTGCCTCCACTACATCACTTCCCAGACTATTCCACTTCTGACAACTCTCTCGTTATCATGTCCCCCCTATCTCTCCTGTCCTCCAGTGTCGTCAGGTTGATTTCCCTTAACCTCTCCTCGTACGACATACCCCTTAGCTCCGGGACTTGGCTTGTTGTAAACCTTTCCGCTTTCTCTAGTTTCCTACGTGCTTGGCTAGGTGTGGGTTCCAAGCTGGTGCTGCGTACTCCAATATAGGCCTAACGTACACAGTGTACAGGGTCCTGAATGATTCCTTATTAAGATGTCGGAATGCTGTTCTTAGGTTTGCTAGGCGCCCATATGCTGCAGCAGTTATTTGGTTGATGTGCGCCTCAGGAGATGTGTCTGGTGTTATACTCGCCCCAAGATCCTTTTCGTTGAGTGAGATTTTTAGTCTCTGGCCTCCTAGACTGTACTCCGTCTGCGGTCTTCTTGGCCCTTCCCCAATCTTCATGACTTTGCATTTCGTGGGGTTGAAATCCAGGAGCCACTTTCTGGACCAGTCCTGCAGCCTGTCCAGATCCCTTTGTAGTTCTGCCTGGTCCTCGTCCGACTGAATTCTTCTCATCAACTTCACATCATCTGCAAACAAGGACGCCTTTGAATCTATTCCTTCCATTATGCTGTTCACAAATACCAGGAACAGTACCGGTCCTAGGACTGACCCCTGTGGAACCCCGCTCGTCACAGGCGCCCACTCTGACACCTCGCCACGTACCATGACTCGCTGTTGTCTTCCTGACAGGTATTCCTTGATCCATTGCAGTGCCTTCCCTGTTATCCCTGCCTGGTCCTCCAGCTTCCGCAGTAATCTCGTGTGTGGGAATGTGTCAAACACCTTCTTACAGTCCAAGAAAATGCAATCTACTCACCCTTCTCTCTCGTCTTGCTGCTGTCACCCTGTCATAGAACTCCAGTAGGTTTGTGACAAGATTTCCCGTCCTTGAAACCGTGCTGTGTGTGTGTGTGTGTGTGTGTTTGTGTTTGCGCGCGCGCTTTCCTGTTATCTATTAACTGGTGTCCTTTTTTGTTTTACCTCGTATCTGTTTCCTCAGACGGTTGGTGTTCCCGTTTTCGGTCATAATTCTGTCACATTTCTTATTTCTCTCTCTCTCTCTCTCTCTCTCTCTCTCTCTCTCTCTCTCTCTCTCTCTTTCTCTTTGCCAAACTCTCACTACTAAATCAAGAAACACTTGTCCTCTTTCCTGACAAACCTTACCAGACCAAACTTACCAAAGGCTAAACGTCCTTTTAAATAAACGTCCTTGGGCGTGTATTGTGTTCTTCCGGCTCGCTTCACGCATCCCTGGAAACAGTTCATCGGGTCCCGGAGACTCATTTTGCTCTAATCGCTCTGCTTGTTTGAGAACCACGTCGCCAGTGACTGTGATATCACTTAATTTGTTTACATCAGGTCCTCTGAAAGTTTGGCTTGCTGGGATATTATTTTTGTCTGGTTGTGTGATGTTAACTAGTAATAACTGTCAAAAGAGAACGTCTTTACTCTCAATAGGCTGCCTAGACCTCGTTTTACGTCGGTAAAGTTATCTTTTTTCTTCTTCTCTGTTCTAAACACTTAGAGACCTTGTATTTTTTTTTTGCAACTTTAATAATCTCGTTTAAATTTTCTTTTTAATTTTTATCTCTCTCTCTTTAAACATGAACATATTGGTCGGTCAAGTGACCTCCAACTCATTTGTTGTGTTTGCCAGATTCTCTATTCTTTCCAAAGAGGTATATTAATCACGTTGTCATCCATTTGGGATCATTTTAAATTGATCTAATTTCATTGTGGGGAAGATATGTTCTTTGACCGGCTTGTGGTTACAGGGGTAGACTCTCAGCCCCTGGTTCCGCCTCTTTACTGGTCACTGCTAGGTCCAGAGCCTTATCGTACTTCTCCTGAAAACTGTGTGTGGATCCTGCTTCCACCACTTAACACTCTAGATCGTTTTACGATCTAGAGAGTGCCTGACGTGCACGGTATACATTGTCGTGAATGGCTCCTTACATAGACGTGGAAAAGCTATTCTTAGATTTGCCAGACGCGCATTTGCTGCAGCAGTTGTTTGGTTGATGAGTTCCTCAAGTGATACACTCGGTATAATACTACTTGACATTTGCAGCTTTTGCTCCTGAGCCTGTACTCTATCTGCAGTCTTCTTTGCTCTTCTCCAACCTACATAACATTGCACTTGCTGGGGTTAAACTCCAGGAGGCATTTGTAAGACCAGACCTCCAGCCAGTACAAATCCATAAGTAGCTTTTCCTGATCCACGTTTGTTTGTATTCTCTTGATTACTTCTACGTCATCTGTGAACAGGGATACTTCTAATTCTATCCCTTCCGTCATGTCATTGAAATATACAAGAAACAGAACCGATCCTAGTAATGATTCTTGTGGAATCCAATTCATCACATGCACCCATTCTGATACCTCTTCACGGACCATCACTCGTTTTCTTCCTACCAAATATGCTTTCCCTCTTATTTCTGCCTGTTCATCTAGCTTTTGTACCAGTCTCTCGTGTTGTACTGTGTTAAAAGCCTTCCTACAGTCAAAGCAAATACTATATACTCATCCCTATTATTTTCTGTCTTATTTCTGGTCATAGAACTCCAGTAGATTTGTGAGACAGGATTTACCGTGCTTAAAGCCGTGTTGGTTGTCATGTATGAACCCGCTCCTTTCTAGATGTTCCACCACTCTTCTCCCCGTAGTCTCCATAACTTTACATACTATGCATGTCATTGACACTGGTCTGTAGTTTAACGCTCCCTGTATGTTTCCTTTCTTGAAATTGGACTATATTTGTTGTTCCCACACCTCAGGCAGTTGCCCTGTGTCGATAGATTTCTTGATTGTTACAAGTGGCACACACAGAGCCTCTCCTCC
Organism: Cherax quadricarinatus; assembly: GCF_038502225.1. Lineage (NCBI taxonomy): Eukaryota > Metazoa > Arthropoda > Malacostraca > Decapoda > Parastacidae > Cherax > Cherax quadricarinatus. Next base: position 8,388 of record NW_027198471.1, on the reverse strand, counting down.
ATCTCCGAGGACCCATGGAGAGATGTTGTTTGGTCCCACCGCCTTTACGGTATTAGGCTTACAAAGTAGCTTCACCTCCTCCTCAGTTGTATGCATTGTGTCCAGAACTCGCTGGTGCACTCTCCCACTTCAGTTAGCTAGTAGCCTTCCTGTTTCCTATGAGAATATACTTTTCTAAATCTAGTGCTGAACTCTTCACAGACCTCTTGGTTATTTCTTGTGAGCTACTCGCTGTTGTCTTCCTGATGTGGGCATATAACAACTTTGGGTTACGTTAGGCTTTCGATGCTACGTTATTCTCAAATTGCCGCTGTGCCTCCCTCCTTATCCATGCATGCTCGTTTCTATGACCCTTCGGCTTCAACTCCTTGTTTTCCTGAGGTCTTTACCTTCTATAATTTTTCCATGTCGTAACACATTTGGCATTGGCCTCTCTACACCTCCGGGTAAACAACGGGCTCTGCTCTTTCCATTGTTTATTTTGCTCCTCTGTACTCACCTATTTGTGGTTGCAGGGGTCGAGTTTCAGCTCGTGTGTGTGTGTGTGTGTGTGTGTGTGTGTGTGTGTGTGTGTGTGTGTGTGTGTGTGTGTGTGTGTGTGTGTGCGCGCATGCGTGAGCGCAAGCGTTCGTTCTCACTCGCATTTAGTTTTCTTTGCACTGGTTATGTTCTAGCTCCTGAGCTTCGCCTATGGTCATCGATTATCTAGTGTAACGTACTCCCATCCTGTTGAGTTTTCTCGTATTTAATGTTTACCTTTGTGTGTGTACTCACCTGTCTGTGGTCATGGGGGATGAGTATCAGCTCTTGTCCCTGCCTGAAACTCTACTCACAGTGAAACATTGTGATAAAGTTCTACACACAGCGAAACGTCGTCACAATAAGAGCCTTTTCTACAACCTACGTCGTTCCATCGCACGACTGTTGTTAATTACAATATCAGACGTAAAGATCGTCCAGGAAGATAAGCAAAGAACATGTCACATAAGTGAACTGAAATGATAAATGTCGTTGCATAATTTACTACTACAGTGAGATATTCTGCTAGTGTTTCTTATCTAGTCCATCAGAATAGTTCTCTGGCAGCGCGAACACGAGAGGCAACACAAAGACACTTGAAGAAACGAAGACACATGGGGAACGAAGACACATGGGGAACGAAGACACATGGGGAACGAAGACACATGGGGAACGAAGACATATGGGGAACGAAGGGACATGGGGAATGAAGAGACAATGGATCTTTGGTGTGGGAGTTGCTGGTCTCGACTTACATATTATTTCCAAGAAATATTCAGTCTACGGCATTCGAAGCACAACTGTCAGGATTCTGTGAACTAGGAAAGGGTTTTACGTAAGGAGATAGTTTCCCAGTTTTCCTGACAAACAAAACTCTACCTCTATCACCACGACTGCCACTACCACCGTGGCTATCACTTGTACGCCTCTGGCTGGAATAAACAGCGCTGAGGGGCGATCGAAAACATTACTTTTTGGCGATAGAAAACATTTCTCGTTCAGTGTACCTTACGTTTTCACCTCAGGTGGTTTAGTTTGAGTGCTTCTGATCAAGTTTCGTGGCCAGCTTAGGTGTTTCAAGTGCTACGGCCAGTTTCCCGTGTCAGTGTTTCTGAACATCGTGGCTAGAGTACTCATCTAAGTTTTGCGTCCAGTTTATTTCGTCTAGGTGTCCTGGACAACTTGAAGTTACGTGACCAGCTGGAATGTTGTATTTTGCTGTCATTTTAACGCGTAGTAAGACACGTGACAACGCACGCACACACACACACACGCGCGCACACACACACACACACACACACACACACACACACACACACACACACACACACACACACTATTTCACAGCCAAAACTTTTATTAATCTCCGTTAGTTACTATCGCAGGCAGGAAAGGTAGGAGAAAGCTATAAAAGAGAAGGTTCTCCCTAGCACCACTTACATCAGCGAGTTGGGACACACGCGCCGACACACACAACACGCGACTCGCGGGGCGGGGGGACGGAGGGTAGCGCAATAGCGAGGTGCATCAGCAACCTCACCTGCACCCAGCACAGCTCACACTGGCTACCACCCTCCAGCTCCACCTCCACGCGACCCAACCTGTCCGCCGCAACAAGGCAATCATACGCTCTACGAGGCGTCCGGTTTAACCACTATGCTGGAAAGTTATGCTGGAGGAATGTTGTCAAGGAAGGGGATGGATGGAATGCCTGCTTTATGAGGTTCTGAGTCTGGTGATGATCTACTGGTGTTCCAGTGTTGGGTGTCAGTGTCAAACTACCACTTGTGCTCCGGTGTTGGATTTCCACCCAACAAACGATAAACAAAGCAATCACGTTATATAAACATTATATAAACATTGTTATCTAGAGGAAGGAGGATTTTATTCCTTTTTACGACGCACTAAAACCTTCAACTGTTTCTCCATTACTTAAACAATCTATTCGCCTCAAAAACCAGTTTCTCCCCTCATGTAACCTCTCTTTCCCTTTAAAACGCCATTTCTCCAATCCCTGAAACGACTTCTCCATCCCTTAAGGAGTGGTGTAGGCTCGATCCTCCTCCTGTTAGTGACTGCCGTGTCTCTGACCACGTCAGGGTACTGGAGGAATGAGGAGATAAAGCAAACCTGTCTTGTAGCACCAAGTTAATGATGGACGTGGACTGAGAGAGACGGCGAGACGTGGATCAATAAAGACGAAGGGAACAAGTAAAGGAGGAACGCTGCTGGCAGAGGGGCCGCCATGGACGCAAGAAACACCAACAGTAGCGAGCCAGAGGATGGCTTTCACTTCGTGTATATGCAGATTAATATACGCGAAGTATATTCACCTGAATATACTTCGCGCTGAGAGGACCAGTGCACGTACACGTGGAGGGATATACATATATTAGTATTTATACTGTACACTCAGAATTTATTTTAATCCCAGTACGCCCCCGTTTGGGATAATTCTTAACAGGTGGTGAACAGATGACACCCGCCCTTAATGACTCCTCTGTGTCGATAGGCTTTAAACTGTTGAACCAGCCAACGTGTCGCTCAAGAAAAGCTTTCTTAAATCATGGAACTTGATACAGCTCTCCTTGGGCGAAATGTGATCAAATATGGTCGGGTTTTCCCGTGTTAACTGTACTCTGCCTTCCAGCCAAGAAGAGGACCTGAGAACTAACACCACCGGGTGGGAAATGTAAAAGAGAGCTATGGGAAAGAAGTGGAAACATCGAGCACTGGAAGACAAGGAGTAACATAAAACAAAGAGAAAACAAAGTAACAAGGGAACAGTAACGTAGCTCATGGAAGCAAATACATTAAAATGGACCAGTTAAGATCAGGTGAAATAAAAACACTGGAAAAGGAATAGTCATAAGAAACAAGGGAGCAAACACGACTGGAAAATAATACTGAACGCTAACCCATCGGTGCGATGAGGTGGTCTGGGTGTAGAACACGGTGAAAAATGGCCCCTTTGGGCCATTTAGAAGGTAGAATAAAGCTTAGAAGCTAATACACACATATAGACAAGACCCAGAAAGGATATTCGAAATCAGATACTTAAAGATCACCACAGTATAAATGTCTATTCGTTTTAAAATTGCTGATAGTTGCCAGTCTTGTGGTATAACAGCTGTATTTTTTTGTCTGACTGCAAAGTTGGGCAAGATGGGAGAAGCACGATATTTGTATCATACTTTACAGCAGTATCACCGACTAATCTCTCTCGAAGGAGTAGTGATGCTTCATCATCCATGGTCTTCAACTTTGTCTAGAAATCGGAGTTGGAATGGATGAGCAGGTCATCCAAGGCAGTGGGGGCATACTCTTGATCAACTAGGAAATACCTCCTCTTCAGCGGTGCGTTCACTTCCGTCCAACAGAGAAATGTGCCTTAATGATGTAAGTTTCTTACCTGAATTCATTGCAGGGCTCAAAACAATGTTACCTTTGGATACTGCAGAGTCAAATTTCACATCCAAGGATATCAGCTTCATCGTGAGCTAAGCCTCTTAAATTCAGTCCCACACTAGTGAAAGCGATAACATCATCTGTCTAGAGGCCATCATTATCCTCAGCGTCTTTTTCCGTTAATAAATACAACCTGCTATTCCCAATTAGCACAATTTAGAGAGAAAATCTTAGATGACATTTCGGTCAGTTCTGGAATATTATAGTGAAGGTATCCTGCCAGGGTATTGAGACTTATTTTTCGTAACCTGCCATTACAAATAAAATGCTGCCACAATTTGGTGGTTAGATGCTGCTCAGAGCAATGGCCACTTTATTCCTCGTATAAGTAAATACTAGAATGCATGCAGTTACCTATTTGTTGTTAGGTGAACTGGGGCAGTAAATATGTCTCGTCTCGCACAGGAAACGAAACCAGAAAAGTGTGTGTGTGTGTGTGTGTGCACGCACGCACGCACGCACGCACTCATACGTGAGTATTAGGTGGGTACGTCTTTCACAGCACCGGGATCTTCAATGAATCAATAAACAGCTATGCATTATTAAGTGAAGCCTGCAGGCAGGGAAGTAGGAGGAGGATATTGCGCTCGTCAGCAGAGGACCTCCGAGTGCTCCTAATGTTTATATCAAGAAGACGAAGATCAAAAGCAACAATACCGTGACCTTAGCAATTCACAACACACAAATTGGAAGTGTAACTTGAGAAAACGTTACGATTCGTCCTGAGACATTACTAAGTCACGAATGAGAGATGAAAGACGGAAGACAGATCAGGTGAATAATAGGCTAATTGTGAATTGCCTACACCAATCATTATGTATGTCTGTTGCAGCACAGGAATAATTAGCAAGCGGATCATTAGTGCCTCAAATTACCTATACATTATCACGAATATTTCAATTCAGTGAATATACATTAAAGTTAGTGTTGCAACCCCTGAATGGGTTACAATGATTATTATGTATATATAATGTATATTATCTTTTCATTTAATTTTATATTGCTTATATTTGCGATAATAGCTAAATCGTAAATGTATGACTTTATATTATTATTTGACTGTTATATTGTTATTTAGCTTATGTTGTTAGGATGTATATAAAATGTGCTCAGTTAGGCTTGATTGTCAAACTACTGTAATTATCGCTTGTCGCTCGTTATACTGCCGGCTTCTGAGCTGCAGTTGTCCACGTAGCTATCACGTGATCGAGGGGGGGGGGTGTCCTCACCTCGTGTGAAGTAGTCAGTCTGCTGGAGACTCGCTTGGTGGTTGGACAGATTGTCTGTCTCATTATTCTTGTTAGTTCTGTAGAACTTTGTTCACAGAACATTGTATAGACTTAGTGATTTTCGACGTTGTACTGAGGTTGTGTGTCTCTTAGACACTCTGAACATCTCAGGTCCTTAGCTATAGCTTCTGACCTAATTTTGTACTGGTTCCTGTGTATTGTCACAGTCACAGTTTTCCTATGCTGAACATAGTATTATGGGAGCTTTGTAACTTTTGTGGAGGATCTGCTGATGGTCCCTACTTAGTGTCGTTATATTATTTCCCAGTTCCTGATTCTGTGTCGCAGTCGCTTGATATTGCATTGCTATTGGGCTTAGCATTCTTTGTTGTTCAAGCAGACTGTTCGGGTTGCCAGTCGGTCAAGAAGTTAGTTTATTTGAGGACTTTGTCAGTCACTTGTTTAAGTCTTATTCGAGTCTTGAGACATAGCTAACTACTTAAGAGCACTTACACGCTTACACACACTTGTACATATTTGTAATATCTTATTAAATGTTAATGTACCTGACGGTACTTAAGAATTATAAATGTGATATGTGCTTTCAGCACAATAATATTGAACTCGAGAGATTGATTTTATTTTGATTGCTGTAATTAATTTAATTTGATAATATACCTCTAGACAACTTATAGACTTAATAAATTTATTAAATTTTAATTTCTCTAGTTAGTAGCCTACCAGTTGTAATCCTAAAAAGCTATTGAACCATACTGAATTTTAATGGATAATTGGACAAGGATACTGACTACTTGTTACGAAAACCCAGTAACAGGCTGGATGCTAGAAGGGCAATCCTTTCTAGTATTCACTGGAGATCTCTAAGCTTTTAGAATCGCGTTTTTTGTAACAGTTAGCTCTTTGTGAATAGGTATATATATATATATATATATATATATATATATATATATATATATATATATATATATATATATATATATATATTAGTTTATAATGCAAAACAATCACAGAGGGAGTGGAATGATAGCTCTAGTTCTTTCCTGCTGCAATCACATCAGGAGCTTGCAAAATTGCAGAGAAGATGAGGATATGCAAGTAAATACGATCCCAAAGGACGTCTTCACTCCAGTGAAGACGTTAGGTGAGAAACCTGACCTAACCTAATTTTTATCTAAATACTGTCATATATATCATAGATCAGGATAAATTTATCTATTACTAAGTAAAATCATTAGTCTATATATTTTTCGTTATGCTCAAACTGAATTTCGCAGACTTATGGCAAAAACAATTTTTCTCCCTGCCTATTGGGCAGTAAACACCCTAGCTTTTTAGGTCAAACTCTAAAGTTCGGCTTTATATAATATATATATATATATATATATATATATATATATATATATATATATATATATATATATATATATTTATATTTATATATATCGTGCCGAATATATTAATTGGAATTTGTGATGGGTCTGCATCATGTTTAAAATAACAAATATGAGAAATGAATATACATTTAACTATTGTTGCAATATAAAAAGTAAATTCTTTGATTGGGTTAAAAAAAAACTCACTGTTTTGTAAAATATTGCATATATTGCTATACATTCACATTTAATTCACATCGAAAAAATACTTTAGAAAATACATATTCATTCCATGATTGAACAAATGCAGTAAGCTAACCACTAGAGGGAACTAATGAATGGGAACTGTCATGTATGGTGTATGATTCTCAGAGATGCACTTTTGCCTGTCTGTACATCATGTGTTATGTATGCTTGTCAAGAATGCATTTACACTCTGGTTATATTCCCTCTATGTACCTAAATACCAGGAAATAGCCTTTTAATAAGTCCTTCCGCATGCTCCCTGTACGCTTAAATGCGGGTCGTTAGCCAGGATACACTCTTGTTTCCTCCCACCGAGGGTTCCCGCGCGCGGAGCAAAAAAAAAATCGAAAATATATGAAAACTGAGTTATTGTTACCAAAAAATAGCTGAACTTTCTGGCTACACGCTGGTATAATTATTATCCTTGTACGATGTTTCTAAAAGGAATTACAGCCATTTATAACAGGCATGGTGACAGCGCTGACGCAACATGTTGCGTAAGAAGCGCTGACTCAGCTTTGTTGACGTTTTTGTTACGTTTTCCCCCGTGTTATTTTGATCGTTTTCGTACATCTTTATGTCTAATATAATACAAATTCACCATCTGAGATCATGCCAGAGTGGGCGGAGATAATATGGTCAAGGAACCAATCGGGAACCCCTGGGAATAGTGCATAAAATGGCCGACACCTCCAGCCAACAAAATATTCCATACCCACGCTAATATCAATTATAAGGCTTATTTATCTATCACAATTGATCTATTATGATATAATGCAATATAATAATAGCATATAAACATAAAAAGTACACCTCAAAAAAAAATATATAGCATAATATGACGCCCCAAGGAATAAATTTCTATCGATATTTCCCCTGAAGGTGAAGAGAGGGTCCGCCCTCTCTCATCAGTGATGAGAGAAAACGTATTTACAATGGTTAACTGTAATAAACACTCGTAGGCCGCGGAAAAAGTGTAAAATAAAGCGAATTTTTCGGGGAAAAAAAAAAATTCCCGGGCAGCGGGGATATAGGCCGCGCTGCGGCCTATATCTCAAAAGTACGTTATTTACCTATTTATGGATCCCCTATCCTTATTTATGAATGAATTGACTTGATTTTCACAACAAACATAGAAGAATGATTGCTTTACAAAATGTCAGAAGCGTTTCTGAAGTATCCCAAATATTTTCAGATTTGTGTGGGCAACAAGACCGACATCTTCCAAAATGTCAAAAAAGTTATGAAACTTTATTTTTTTTAGCATGAAGATAAGATTTATTATATAATTGCGGTCTTACATATGATGGAATTAGAAGTGTTCTATCAGCAGAAAATGTCAAAACCACTTTTCCAAGTACCACTGAGTACTTGAGTACTGCCAAATGTAATTTTTCGTAAATTTTGCATATTTCATTTCCTTTTTGGCCGATATTTTTGAAACTTCAGCACAGGAGGTGTTATATAAGCTTCTAATAGTACACCAAAAATGAATGTAATCGGTTCATAAATAAAGACGTCAAATTTTTTTA
>NW_027198470.1:0-43986 GCF_038502225.1 Cherax quadricarinatus | reverse complement strand
ATTTTGGACTTCTGACTTTGTAGTGAATATTTGCTCTTGCATAAGCTATAAGGGAAAGATAGGATAGGAATTCTTGTGTTGTGAGTCTTACACCAGATATCATCACTGGCAAACATGGCAACTGTCATAGAGGAACCTATTTCTGCAGGTGATGGAAATGATGATAGCTTCCAGACCTTTAAAAGTAAACAAAAGAGAAAAAGTGAGAAAGGGCTAGAGCGTCGACGTAGTCAGACTCACTTGACTCGTACACAATGTGATACTAAACGTCCTTGGTGCACAGAGGCTGCAAGAAGTCTTTCTTCAAAGGAAGAATGTGTTAAGCTGAACTTCCCTGACAACACCCCGCTGCCTGCTAAGTGTGCATGGCTAATGGAAGCTGTAAACAAGCATCCTAACTCAAGGATCCAATTTAGGAAAAACACACACAACTTTGTGTTTGTGGAACAGAATAAAGAGCTGATCAATGATCTACTTAGTACACCTTATGGGGATATTAAGCTGCTCCGACCTCAATCAGACACTCACCACTTTAAAAAATGGGTCAGTATCATAATCTTTGGATACCCTCTCTGCATGGACCCATCCCATCTGACTCTAAGTGAGCATATCATCAAGCCTAAAAGACTTAAAGGAAAATCCCAAATTATTGCCAGTTGGGTGGGTCCTGTGCCCCTCCCCCGGAATATCTGGGTGCATGGTTTACGTTTCCTAAACATCGAAGTGTACCTACCCCCTAAACGTAGGTGTTACAAATGCCAGCACTATGGCCATGTTGCAGTAGACTGTGGAATACTACATTCTTGGTGTGGTAAGTGTGCTGGGAAACATTCCACTAGAGAATGCACAGTAGGCCCTGACAGCCAAAAATTTAAGTGTATTAACTGTAAAGAAGTTGGGGTTACAGTTTCCCACAAGGACTGCAGTCAGAACCCAAACAACCTTCGAGGTAAACCTGATAACAGTCCTTTAATGGTAACTGAGGATGGGGCCATCCAGTCTACCACAGCCAGATCTGAGACTGAACCTCTGCAAAGTGTGCAAGAACCCCACCTCACTGCAAACAATTCTGGTGATACCAGAATGCCATCACACACACCAGTTGTGGAGGAGCTAGCCATCCCTGCTAGCACATATGGAACTACTGGTCTGCCACTACAGATACCTATGGCTACACCTGAATATGGGGATGAGTTTGTCATTTCTCCCAATACACACAACTACAACAGTCAGACGGACACCACACAGGTAACCTCCCTGGAAATTGGAGATGAGTCAGATGCACAGGACCTACCTGCAATGAATGATGAAACAGAGAACACTAATGTAACCATGGTACCTGTTAAGGTGATAGGTGTTAAAGGAAGCACTAACCCAGAAGTGCCATCCTCCGGAGAGGCATTGGATTCGCCTGACCTTCCTCATATTATAACAAATTTCCAGAAAAAAATTGAGCATCTTGAACAGATCCTGACAAGTTTAATAAATATATGTAATCAGGATGATGCTCTTGAGCATGGTGATGATGTCAAAAGTGCAGCAATCTCCGTTCAGCTTCCAGCAATTTGTGAGAAAGAAGCCCATAACTCTTGCCTTCAAAACTTGCCTTATAACTGGCTGCCAAAATGCCGAAAAATGCTTAAAAATAAAGGTCCTGAAGATAAAGACGTACAAACTATGCTATTTGCTCTTAAGTATCTGCACACTGTAGTCAAAGCATAATAGTTTTACCATCTTATGAGCAAGAGATTGTAATAACTCACTACAATGGATACATTACAAATCTTTTCATGGAACATTGCTTCCATCAGGAAGCGGTTGCCTGACTTACATCATATTAGTGCAACCAAGAATATTGATGTCATCTGTTTGCAGGAATGTAGATTGAAAGATGGAGCACCTCCACCAAACTTGCCTGGATATGCAGCTTATAACCTAAGGTCAACCAACTGTTGTGTGATGTATGTCAGAAAGAACTTGCCACATTCACTCCTTTCCTTGCAGAGTCGAGTTAACATGCAGTATCATGGTGTCAAAGTATATGCAGGCGATTTTTCCATAAACATTTTTAATCTCTATGCCCCAGCGAACCAGCTTCGACCTGATGCTTTACCAGATCGCATCAATAGTGAACCTACCATCATTCTTGGAGATTTTAATGCCAGACATAAGAATATTGGTGGGTCTATAACAAACACCAATGGAACTAAACTAGTGAGATTGCTAAATGAGCATGATAATGTTCGAATTGTGGGCACTACTGAGCCTACTCACATATATGGTGGCATACTAGATCTGTGTCTTGGATTTAATACATCATATACGATGCATGACTCTGTCATAGTTGATGATCTTCTATCTGATCACTTCCCAAGACTAACAACTGTCAATCTTGATCACATCTCCAGCAATCAAGGAGCTAAATACAGAAGGAGGAAACTTATTCTCAAACCAGAACACAGAGACAACTTTATTAACCACTTGGATCAATGGTATAAGAATTACGAGCCCATTGGCACACAAAAATTTAATGATGATTTAATTACCACTATTGAGAGTGTTCTCACAGATCAAGTGGGCAGGAAAAGGAAACATAGACCCTCCACTATAAATAACAATAAAAACCAATGTAAATACTATAATGATCCACAGCTACACAATCTAACACATGCAGCTAGGAGGATTGGTAAAGCATACCGTGAATGTAGAACCCCAGACCTGCTCAGAACGTTCCAAGCTGCACTAACAAATGCAAGGAATAGAAAGCAAGAACTTAGGCAACAGGAATGGGAACAATTTGTTAGTGGATTAAATAGGTCCACCCCTTTAAGTTTGGCTTGGAAAGGTATAAATAAAATAACCAGGAAAAAGACTGGCAATGTTGCTCATCCCTTTCCTCTTGAAAAAGCAAATGACCTCATAAATGACTGGTCCAAAACATCCAGGCATGAAAACCTTCCATCTCATATTAGAAAAAAATTAGAGAGTACTTCTGAAGAAATGTTGAAACTGATTAATTTTATGAGCCAAAATATTGATGAGAGTGATTGCCTCTTCACCGAGTATGAATTAGATAATGCATTAACTAAAGGTCGATCAACTGCTCCTGGAGAGGATGGTATAACCTATGATATTCTCAGAACTCTAAGGCACGTGCCTGATAACCCTTTGTTGGCACTGTATAATCTCAGTTACATTGAGGGCGTTCTTCCTACTTCCTGGACCAATAGTCTCATTGTGCCTATCCCTAAGCCCCAACAGCCTGATACATTTAGGCCGATCTCCTTAACTAGTTGTCTTTGTAAAACTTTTGAAAGAATGATGCTTAACAGACTGTACTACAGAATCAGACACCAACTTTCCCCCTACCTCTATGGGTTCATGAAAGGTAAAAGTGTGCAGAACTGTATTTCCACCTTTCTCACTGCACACACCTCTACTAGTTTTACCACTTTTCTTGATCTAAAATCTGCATTTGATATTGCGAACAGAACCGTTATACTACATGAACTAGCCAAAATGAATATTGGTGGTAGCTTACTCTGCTGGATAATAGGATACCTGTCAAATAGAGTATCCTCTGTCCTTTACCAAGGCTTCAGAAGTGATTCTAAAGAAATGTCTTTAGGTACACCGCAGGGAGGAGTTCTTAGTCCCATGCTATTTAATATTCTGATTAATGCTCTCCTAAATGCTCTACCTGCCTCACCTAAACATATAGCTATAAGCTATGCTGATGATATCATGATCCATACAACAGGGCATAAGAAGATGAATACCATTCTTAATGAAGTTCAAGCAATTTGTAATCGACTAGGCCTCATAATATCTTCCTCTAAAACAAAGATATTAACAAGCAAACGACATCCCCCACCCATCTATTTGCAGGGTGAAATCATTAGCTACGTTAAAACTTACAGATATCTTGGTGTAGATGTACCCTTTAACAAATCCACTATACCACAACTAAACAAGAAATGTAAAGCTAGGCTAAATGCTCTCAAAGCTGTTGCTGGCTACAATTCCAACTATGGTGCTAATGTGAGAATCGTGAGAATGATGTACATAGCCTATGTTAGGTCCTTAATTGATTATGCTGCTCCCATGTTGATATTAGCTAGAGAAAGTTCTCTCCGACCCTTGGAGTTAATGCAAAATGAAGCTCTCAGGATTATTCTTGGCTGTCCCAAATCTACAAAAGTTCTTAATATGAGGAAGGAGCTTGGTATTTCTAGTATCAGTGATAGGATTGTTGAGATTAACACTGTATTCGGTATTAGAATGTTAAGAAACGAACCAGACATTGCACAATGAATCTTACCAAGTGTCTAGAGGTAAATACACACAGATCTAAATGGATTGTGAAAACGTGCAATTGCATTAAGTTTTATAACCTGCATGAACTGTATCACTGTAGGCAACAAGAGCATTTCACCCCTCCATGGAAGATGTGTTCATTTAATATCACATACCTGCAAGTCCCTCCCAAGAAGCTCATTGCTAGTAATCCCTTCCTTAAATCTCTTGTTAGAGCAACTGCTCAAGAAGAAATTTTTCGCCTAGCTGGTAGTAATAAGTTATCACAAGTTATATACACTGATGGATCTAAACAGGAGTCTTCTGGCAGGGCTGCATCTGCTCTTGTTGCCACCTCCCTAGTTAAGAACGATAATAAATTTGTTGAGTTAGGCATAAGAATTAACAACTGGGCGTCTACACTGCAAACTGAATTGTTTGCAATCCTAATGGCGCTAAAGCTAACCTATGACACTGAGCTTGACTCTATCATCATTACTGATTCTATGTCATCATTGAAGGCTCTTGGCTCATATAATGACTCCAACAACATGCTCATTGGGGAAGCCAGGTATAGATACTCAAAAATTAGGGACAAAGGAATTAATGTACAATTGCTATGGATCCCATCACACATTGGATTACTCCTTCATGATAAAGTTGATATGTTAGCCAAGAAGAGTATCCAGAAGGAGAACGTAGAATATAACTTTGGTATAACTGTGTCTAGCATTAGGAATAATATTAGGAGAGAAGTAAATAATGAAGATGATTGTTACAGGAATGCAGTTAGAAGCCTGAGTAGATCTATAACCCACTATGATAACATGAATGTAGATAAGTATGTTTATGGAGCAACTTGCAATGTGAACAGACTGACTGATGTTGTAGTGGCCAGGCTTAGGCTTGGTTACAAGTACTTCTGGCAGTTTGGGAGACACACAGATGATCAAACTAAATGTAAATTATGTGATCAGGCATATGGTCACTCTCTGACTTTTGACATCATCACCATGCTCAAGAGCATCATCCTGATTACATATATTTATTAAACTTGTCAGGATCTGTTCAAGATGCTCAATTTTTTTCTGGAAATTTGTTATAATATGAGGAAGGTCAGGCGGATCCAATGCCTCTCCGGAGGATGGCACTTCTGGGTTAGTGCTTCCTTTAACACCTATCACCTTAACAGGTACCATGGTTACATTAGTGTTCTCTGTTTCATCATTCATTGCAGGTAGGTCCTGTGCATCTGACTCATCTCCAATTTCCAGGGAGGTTACCTGTGTGGTGTCCGTCTGACTGTTGTAGTTGTGTGTATTGGGAGAAATGACAAACTCATCCCCATATTCAGGTGTAGCCATAGGTATCTGTAGTGGCAGACCAGTAGTTCCATATGTGCTAGCAGGGATGGCTAGCTCCTCCACAGCTGGTGTGTGTGATGGCATTCTGGTATCACCAGAATTGTTTGCAGTGAGGTGGGGTTCTTGCACACTTTGCAGAGGTTCAGTCTCAGATCTGGCTGTGGTAGTCTGGATGGCCCCATCCTCAGTTACCATTAAAGGACTGTTATCAGGTTTACCTCGAAGGTTGTTTGGGTTCTGACTGCAATCCTTGTGGGAAACTGTAACCCTAACTTCTTTACAGTTAATACACTTAAATTTTTGGCTGTCAGGGCCTACTGTGCATTCTCTAGTGGAATGTTTCCCAGCACACTTACCACACCAAGAATGTAGTATTCCACAGTCTACTGCAACATGGCCATAGTGCTGGAGTGGTAGCAATGACTACAGGGAGGATTGTTCGCATAGTAATGATTACTTCCTGGTTTGTTTTGATGATTTCACACTAGGAGGGATTGAGGATGAACCCAAAGCTTCTGCCTGTGTCTTCAAAACATTGATATACTTTTGAAGCTCTTCATATCAAAGGTGGCAGAGACTCTTCAGGTTTGCTGTCACCAGCTGAAATGAAGGGAAAAAGACTGGGGAACCGATCCCTAACGGCTGGCAAGACCACATGTCTTTTTACCATATTAAACTCATATCTAAAGGCTACTTTGACTAAGGCCTTGTCTTCTGGTCAGTCCCTTCCCACATGGGCTGTGTCATCACTGCCTCGAGAGACCCTAAACACAGTTGGTGTGGCTGGGGTAAACTGGCAGCTTCTAGGCAAATGTTTCTTACTGCTGCTTTGGCAACTAGATGGCAAAGAGTGTTACCAACAGCAATGAGTCTGATTCCGCCCAGCCAGGCAGTTGTTGACGAAGGTTGTTAACTCAGAAAGAAGAATTGATGCAGATGTGCCAATTACTGGATTTACAATCTCTTTGAGGTGTTATGGTTGAATTCCAGTGTAACCTTATGCAGATCCTGCTAGGCGAGAAATTTCTTCTTGAGCAGTTGCTTTAACAAGTGATTTAAAGAAGGGATTACTAGCAATGAGCTTCTTGAGAGGGACTTGCAGGTATGTGATATTAAATGAACACATCTTCCATGGAGGGTGAAATGCTCTTGTTGTCTACAGTGATACAGTTCATGCAGGTTATAAATCTTAATGCAATTACACGTTTCCACAATCCATTTAGATCTGTATTTCCTCTAGACACGTGGTAAGATTCATTGTGACAGTGTCTGGTTTATTTCTTAACATTCTAATACCGAGTACAGTGTTAATCTCAACAATCCTATCACTGATATTAGAAATACCAAGCTCCTTCCTCATATTAAGAACCTTTGTAGATTTGGGACAACCAAGAATAATTCTGAAAGCTTCATTTTGCATTAACTCCAAGGGTCGGAGAGACCTTTATCTAGCTAATATCAACATGGGAGCAGCATAATCAATCAAGGACCTAACATAGGCTATGTACATCATTCTCACGATTCTCACATTAGCACCATAGTTGGGGTTGTAGCCAGCAACAGCTTTGAGAGCATTTAGCCTACCTTTGCATTTCTTATTTAGTTGTGGTATAGTGGATTTGTTAAAGGGTACATCTACTCCAAGATATCTGTAAGTTTTAACGTAGCTAATGCTTTCACCCTGCAAATAGATGGGTGGGGGATGTCGTTTGCTTGTTAATATCTTTGTTTTAGAAGAAGATATTATGAGGCCTAGTCGATTACAAATTGTTTGAACTTCATTAAGAATGGTACTCATCTTCTTATGCCCTGTTGTATGGATCATGATGTCATCAGCATAGCTTATAGCTATATGTTTAGGTGAGACAGGTAGAGCATTTAGAAGAGCATTAATCAGAATATTAAATAGCATGGGACTGAGAACTCCTCCCTTCGGTGTACCTAAAGACATTTCTTTAGACTCACTTCTAAAGCTTTGGTAGAGGACAGAGGATACTCTATTTGACAGGTATCCTATTATCCAGCTGCCACCAATATATCTGTGTCTAGCATTAGGAATAATATTATGAGAGAAATAAATAATGAAAATGATTATCATAGGAATGCGGTTAGAAGCCTGAGTAAATCTATAACCCACTATGATAACATGAACATAGATAAATATGTTTATGGAACAACGTGTAGTGTGAAGACTGACTGATGTTGTAGTGGCCAGGCTTAGGCTTGGTTACAAGTACTTCTGGCAGTTTGGGAGACACACAGTTGATGATCAAACTAAATGTAAATTATGTGATCAGGCATAATGTCACTGTCTTGAACACTATGTGCTTTATTGTCCACTTATTGACGAATACAGAGACAGACTGTATAATAACTTGCGTGACATGTCGAGATATCTTATTAATGAAAATAAGCAAATATCCTAAATTTGCTTGTAACAGATAAGTGAACTGTAGGTATGCAGATCCTTATGTTAACCCTTTGCGGCCTAGTTCCTAGGTATTTTGTGTATCCATATGCTCTTGCGCTACCGTCCACAGGATGGATATGGGGTACACAATAAACTAGCCACTTCAGTGGCAAAATCTATATAATCTAATCTTTTGACTTTAATCTAATGGTTGGAATAGTAATGAATGTATGAGCACGTATTGGTGGCCTTCCTATATTCTGTAAGCTTAAACTTTCTGTCAACTCGGTGTATCAACACATTTAAGAATGGAAGTTTAGAGTCCACCTCTTTTTTTACGGTGAATTTAATAGACAGGACTAGAGCATTAAGTCTTCGTAAAAATGTGTCAAGGGCCATATCATTTGGCCAAAGACACAAGATGTCATCCACATATCTGAACCATTTAGCTCTACATGGCAGGATATCTTTCAACAGTTTAGCTTCGAAAAATTCCATATACAAATTGCTTAGTAAGGGGTAAACGGATTACCACCGCCATTCCCTGTTTTTGAGCATAGTATTTCCCTTCAAACTCAAACTTGCAGCCAACTACACATAGCTTATTCAATTCAATAATGGTATTTTTCTCATATGGCAAAGAGAACTCATCTAATTCTTCTTCCAAATAAGATAGCAAGTCGGGAACAGGGACTCGTGAACAACGCAGTGACATGAAAACTAACAGGAGTAAAATCATAAGAGATGTTGATATTTTGCAATTTGTCGATAAGATCAACAATGTTTTTTAAGTGGGCTTCAGAAATGTTGCCAAGCAAAGGAGATAGTATTTTTACTAACCATTTTGGCAAGCCATATGATGCCGATCCTACAGAACTAATAATAGGTCTGGCTGGAAAACCGGGATTGTGGGTTTTAATCAAACCGTACATGTAAGGGAGTGTTGTAGATCTCGCCGATAACTGTTTAATTAATTCCTCATTACCTCTCAGTAAGGTTCTAAGTTGTTTATTAAATTTACTATTAACCTGGTCCAATGGGTTCTTATTAAGGGGTACGTAAATATCCATGTCTCCTAATAATATGTTCATTTTTCCGCTATAATCTACCTTGTCCATAATAACCATCACATTTGCTTTGTCAGCTTTCGTAAGATGAAGTCGAGGATCTCTCTTCATTTCATGGTACGACTTAATAAATCTTTGAGGACAATTCGGTTCCACAGGCTTGAGCAAAGCTCCTTATACCATGCCTTTGCAAATGTTGAATGTTTCAGGGGATAGGTCCCCTTGTTTTTCCAAGTTGCAAAAGGATTTGGCAAGGTTAACATAATTAATACCCCCACTAGTAGGCGCAAAACTTAACCCATATCCTAATACAGTCTGCTGGTCCCGAGTAAGTTCATCACTCGACAGGTTAATAGCAAACTCTGGGTTAGCATGCTGAGACTAACCACTTTGTGCAATGAGATTGTTTAGTTTCCTAGTATGTAAACATTCCGTTTTCTGTTTCATTATTCTCAATCCCCGATGTATGTAATCTAGTAAATAATCTTGCCACTCAGGTGGTACCATGTTGAAAACTTTTGCTTAGCTTTTCTAACTACAATAAATAACATTTTCCTTTCGTGGTTTAGCAGATCAATATTCTTAGTAATCACTAACCTGTGGAGTTGATCAAATGGGGTCGACGACAAATTAACCAACCTGTTATGTAGAAGCGATTTCGGTAATACCTGTTCACTGAGGCAATATCTTAAAAATACTAATTTTAAGGACGCTTTGTGGGCCTTGAAAAGTACAGATTTGTAAAAGGAAACAGCGAAGAAAGAGGAAGGAAAAAGTCTAGAGGTTTGGTGTAAGATTTGGCAAGTGGTGTTCATAGTAAGCAAACATCGCAAACCAAGCAATACAAGTTGCAAAACAACCACTGGGGGAGTAGAATGATAGCTCTAGGCTTTTCGTGTTGCAATCAACACATCATCAGGAGCTTGCAAAATTGCAGAAAAGAGAAGGGGTTCTAGCAAATAACGTTCCCAAAGGACCGCCTTTACTGGAGTGAGAGAATAGTGTAGGGAGAAAGGAGAGCACCGGAAATGACCAGGCACCCCAAGGCCAATGTGTCCCTTTAAATTATGAGAGAAAATGGTCCCATATAAAGGGCGAAAACATCTTCAATAACTAGGAAACCAGCCACATATACTCACCCCACATAATTCTGAGGCAAACTCTGGTTCAAAATATATACAAGGCCTAATTCCATGGTGTGACACTACATTTAAGGTAGTTTGATGCGTTCATATAAGAGAGCAATTTTAAACTCGTTTCTCTCTACACTATTCTCTCGCCCTGGAAAACAGCTCGTCGGGCCCCAGGGACTTATTTTGCTTCAGTTTGTCTATCTGATAACCACGTCCCTCGTCACAGTAATATTAGTTAATTTGAATTCGTCAGGGACTGAATAATAATTATTATTACATATTATCATTACTAATTTAGGGAAGTGGAGCACAGATCCAATTCCCTTGATCAAGAGCTATTCACCAAGGAACCTCCCTTGAGGGGGAAGTTCACATACTTCTGGCAGTTTGGGAGACACACAGTTGATGATCAAACTAAATGTAAATTATGTGATCAGGCATAATGTCACTGTCTTGAACACTATGTGCTTTATTGTCCACTTATATATATATATATATATATATATATATATATATATATATATATATATGTATATATATATGTCCATTATATATATATATATATATATATATATATATATATATATATATATATATATATATATATATATATATATATATATATATATAATGAATTACACGAAAGCATTGTGGATGTCAGGATTGCCTATTCGTTGTTCCATTCTCCTCAACTCTTCCAGTTTCTTCCTGAGAATTGAGTCAATGGCATCACTTCCTAAAGGTGCTCCAAGCAAGACCCTATTTCTGGGGGCAATGATTGATGCTCCTGGTAATTTTGATCTCACTGCATCTATCACTTGTTGATTAATGGAGATGATTTCACATTTGCATGGATTCAGGATAAAACCCATTTCCTGTCCCTGTGTAGGATCATCTAGAAGGGACTCCTTTGTACCCACCAGTGTCCCCTCATCCAGGAACGAAATGTTTAGGTCACTGGTCAGCCTGACTGAGTTCCCTAACCACTATACAGAAGAGAAATTGTGCGAGAGAATCCCGTTGCTGGACACCCTCTGATGATGTGATTTCATATTCTCCAAACAGGAGCACTGATTCCTTGCTATATTCAGCTGAAGCAAAAAGGTAGAGACCAGATAAATGTTCTTGTTCAGCTGTTAATACCACGTCTCTTTACAGGAGATTAATGCATTCTTGAAATCTAATTTTACCACCGCATTATTTTCAGGCAGGTTGATATACGCCCTTGTTGCATGGACAACTGCTTCTCTTCCTTGAGAGACCCCAAAGCCAAGTTGGTTTGGTTGAAGCATCATGACCACCTCTGTGTGAATACTTTGGACAGCAGCTTTGGAAATGAGGCGGTTTCCAAAGCTCCTGTCCAAAGGGTACAAAGTGATGCACCAAAAAGACAGGTTTAATTTTGTCAGGAATTAGATCAGCCAAAGAGTTGTTGATGAACCTTGTGATCTCTGAAAGCAGTGTCTCTGCAATCTCCCTGATAACTGGATGGACCATTTTCTTTAAATATTGTGGCCTTTATCCAGTGTAGCCATCAGCTGAGCCAGATGGATATGACATTATTATCATGTGGGAGTTCGACACGTGGATTAGGTAAGAAATACTCACGTAGGCTGTTATTACGTATAATTACAGATATGTGGAGAGAGCCCGCAGCCGTTACCTTGCCTCCTTGCTCACACTCGTAACACTGACTGACCGGCCGCCCACGTACCCATGGGTCTTTGAATAATGCCAGATCAGCGCAATATGAATAGACAGTGACTCAGGCAGAGACGGTTGGTCGTTGAGTCAATGGTACACTGGTTACTGGTAACTGGTTACTACTACTGAGAGCTCGGCGACGCTAACGTATGTCGTCCCG
This sequence comes from Cherax quadricarinatus, assembly GCF_038502225.1. NCBI lineage: Eukaryota > Metazoa > Arthropoda > Malacostraca > Decapoda > Parastacidae > Cherax > Cherax quadricarinatus. The sequence continues at coordinate 31,852 of NW_027198470.1, read as the reverse complement.
ACATACAACTAATACAAACTAGAGATGGCAGGTATACGGCTTGGGCTGATTCTATACAATGTCAAAGTACACAACAATTAAACATTATATATACATAAGTAGAACATTGGAATGAAAGCTTACGTAACTGAAACTGTAATGCAATACAAGGTATACTATAGTACAACTTAAAACTCAACAAATGAACAACGAACCCAACGTTGAGATTACAAGTGATAAAAAAAAATTTTGATCGATCGATCTGTATTCGTGTGATCTACGGATTCTGAGGAAGGAATATATACAAAGAAAGAGTGTTTAACAGAAAGGCAGATTCGGTGCACGCAAATCTAGACTGTTAACTCTCAGAATGCGGAGAGAACATGAACACAAAAAAAAAATTCTTGAATACTGATAAGTTGATACTGTAATTATTCATCTATACAGGTTATTTACATTTAACCCCAACTCTGCTAGGGTAAGATTGGCATATGCAGAATGGGTGTCATCTCTGGGAGGATCAAACTCTGTAGCATTGGCTAACTCATGCTGTATTTGAGGCAAATCTGAATTGGAAGTTACAAATGATACTTGAGGATTTCTCAATACCTGTCGTGTACGTAGGGAATAACGACATTCAGGTTGATCGTCTGACTGAGTATCAGAGGAAGAGAGTACAGGATCAGGAGGATTGTCAGAGTCTGTCACATTAGTCTGGGTTGGAACGTCATTATCATCACATACTAACTTCATATGATCTAAATGCGATTCTTTATACTGACCAGTACTAATCTCTCTAACCTTATACTTATTACCAGTGATGTGTTCAACTACTCGATAAGGACCAACAAACTTTTGATCAAGCTTTGGCATTGCAGACGTTTTGTTAAAGTTAATCAGCATAACTCTCGAACCTACTTTGATTTTGGATGGCTTTGCTCAAGTGTTTGCGACTCTTGTAAATTCAGCTGTTGATTTATGAAGTGTTTCACGGATTCTTCTAAAAACACTTTGAGCTAAGCTGGTACGAGTTGCTATGAAATCATCAGGGTTGTAATTTGGTTTCGGATTAGAATATAACAACTCATAAGGCAAACGTTTATCTACACCATACAATGCATAATGTGGAGTGTCACCTATAGAAACATTGTAAGCAGAATTTATAGCACACTGCACATCAGGTATAACTTCATCCCAAGTTTCACTGTTGGGATTGATAGTGGCTCTCAAGACATCAAGTACTTTCTTATTGGTTCGTTCCGCTAACCCATTGCTGGCAGGATGATGAGGAACAATGGTGGATTTAGAGATCTTGTACAAGGTACACAAATTTTCAAGAATTTCATTACAGAATTCACCTCCATTATCTGTTACTAGGGACTTAGGGGTGGTATGCCTGCAGATAATGCGTTCTTTAAACGCTTTAGCTACTGTCTCGGCAGTCTTATCTGCAATAGGAACTAACTCGCAATATCTGGTGAAATGGTCTACCATAACACACAGATGTTTGTTACCTTGGAGGGAACATTGGAAATTAGTTAACAAATCTAGCGCAACTCTTTCCCAAGGTTCGCTAGTAGTTGGATATACTTGGATTGGATTAGGACCATTAGCATTACCTTTATGTTGCATGCAGACACTACATTTCTTAACATACTCAGAAATATCAGTTGCCATACGAGGCCAAAAGTATTTCAATCTGGCTTGTTTTACTGAACGATCCATACCAGGGTGTGCAACACCTGGTACATCGTGAACTAGCTGTAAGGCTACATTCACTAGTGACTGTGGAATTACTAACTGGTATACTCTTCTGCTAGGAGTACCCAACTCGGCTGTTCGATACAGTAATTCTTGGTTCATGACAAAGTCACTGATGGGTGCTGGTGGCTTCACATTCAGAATAAGATCTTCCTGGACCAGGAATCGAATCACACCAGACCACATGGGATCTGTTCGTTGAGCATTCTTTACATCTTCAGCACTAAATGGAGGGTCTGCAGTTACTATACTAACATGTCGCGATAAGGCATCTGCGACTACATTTGACTTGCCAGGTAAATGCTCAAAGGTGGGATTGAACTCTTGGATAGTCAAGGTCCATCTAGCTAACCTTCCAGTAGGTTGTTTGTTCTGGAATAAGGGTATCAGTGGAGCATGGTCTGTCAAGACATGAACAGAGTACTGATAAATAATGTCTCGGAAGTGCTTTAAAGACCATACTATTGCTAAAGCTTCTTGCTCAGTCACTGTATAATTACGTTCAGCCTTCATAAGGACTCGGCTAGCAAATGCAACTGCGTTGTACTTGCCATCGGTCTTCTGAGCTAGTACGGCACCTATGCCAATTGAACTAGCATCAGTTGTCAGATAGAAGGGCTTAGAAAAATCTGGAAATTTCAAAATTGGAGCAGATGTTAGCTTTTCTTTTAGAGTTTGGAATGCTCTTTCTTGACGGAAGGTCCAAACAAAAGGAGCATCTTTCTTAAGCAACTCAGTTAGAGGAGCAGCTATGGAAGAAAAATTGGCAATGAAAGATCTATAAAAACCTGCTAAGCCCACAAAGGATCTTACGGCATCAGCAGTTTTGGGAGTTGGAAAATTTAGTACTGCAGTTACTTTACTTTGGTCAGTCGTAACCCCTCTAGGAGTGACTACGTGACCAAGAAACTTAATTTCTGATCTGAAAAATTGACATTTGGACAGTTTGATCTTTAAATTGGCTTCTTCAAGCTTACCAAGTACTACATCAAGTCTTTTCAAGTGTGTATCCACGGCTTTAGACATGACGATTACGTCATCTAAGTACACCATAAGTGCATTACCTATGAGACCTCTAAAGATATTAGTCATGAGCCTTGAGAACGTGATAGGGGAAGATCGTAATCCAAGTGCCATACGGAGGAAGTGATAATGACCTGTAGGAGTGGAGAATGCAGTTAGCTCTTGGCTGTCCTCGTGAAGAGGGACTTGCCAAAACCCTTGTAACAAATCTAGGGTTGAAAAGACTTTGTTATCTCCGATATTACGTAAAAGATCACCCAGTACAGGGAGTGGAAAGCGATCTGGAATGGTTTTCGCGTTTAACTTCCTAAAGTCAATTACTGGGCGCCAAGTACCATCCTTCTTAGGTACTAGTATCAAGGGTGCATTCCAAGGTGAATTGCTAGGTGCAATAACTCCATCATCAAGCATTTGATTGATCAATTCTTCTGCGACAGCAACTTGTGAATGAGGCATTCTGTACGCAGGTATGTAGATAGGTCTAGTACCAGGTTCAAGTGGAATACGATGGGACAATAAGTTCGTTATACCCATCTTCTCACCTGGTAAAGCAATGGCTTTACGACGTTTGTTCAACAGAGTCAACAAACGCTTGACTTCATCTGGGAAGTCAGTGGGAGCTAAGTCTTTCTCCTCAACTGGTGGAACAGATTGATCCAGTGAAGTGGATGAGGTCTCCCCGGCAGAAATAGCACCGACCCACTGGTCAGGTGACAACTCATCCTCTACCTGAACAGGGTAAGGATAGTGAACAAGGTCAACAAGATTGGTATTTGCTCTAAGGCGAACACTGTGACCAGAAGTGTTGGCCAGGTAGAAATGGATCTTACTATCTCTTACAACATGTAAGGATGGTTCAACAAATAGACCTTTTACTTTGCAGGAATCACTGTCAACTAGGACGTTATCACCATCTGGAACACTAGGAACAACTACAGACACTCTAGTGAGAGCACTAGCCGCAACAGAGACGTCTTTCTGCAGACGGCATGTGACATCAACAAGAGATGGCATTACTAGTTGCAAGTAATTGTTTTCCGACAAGGCGTCCCCTGTGGAGAAACTACTACTCGAACTAGCAGGCATTGCAGGGATAGGTTGTGCACTCAAGGCAATCTGAGCGTCCTCGGACACTTGAGGCATCGGACTATCCTGCAAATCTGAAGGTATAGGTGGAACACTGATGGGAGTGACAGAATTACCAGTGCCTGACCGCTTGGGTACGCTACTGGAGAATGCATTAGCTTGTAAGGACTTAATCCGTACATCATACTCTGCAGCAGTATAACAGATTTCTGATCCAAGCTGGTAACCCCAGAATGGAACGATCAAGTCGTCAATTTGTGCATGCCATCGATAAGGGTCGAGTACAATGCGTAAGTCTCGCATGGAAGCAAATCCCAGTAGAAGGTCACCAGGGAAAGTAATCTGGTCGACAACAAGGAAGGAAGCAGTGAAGTCTCTACCTTGGATAGAAAAGGTAGGGAAGTCCGACCTCGGACACGCAGGTGAGAACCAGATACTCCACTAAGGGAGGACACATGAGTCAGTTCTACGAGAAGGACATGTCGTAACTTCTTATCCTTAAACAAACTAGACCTAATAATATTGACTTGCGCACCAGAGTCCATGAACAAATGAACGGGCGCATTATAAACAGATGCTTGCACTATAGGGCCTATGGTTGCATTGGAAGTTATGTGCAAACAAAAAGGTGGATTGTCATCAGAAAAGACTTGTTCTACTTCATCCCCAAAATCATCTATGTCAGAGACATGTGAAGCAACATCATCAGCAGGATTATCATTCTCGAGACTGCTTAAGGCTTCAAAGGAATTGTGAACGGGGATGGTGTACTCATTATCACCTACTGTCACCATGGGACGGTTTGACTGGGGCGCTCGAATTCCCCCGAATTGGAAGAACGAGCCTGGTTCTGGTTAGTTTGAGAATTGAAAGAATGAGCCTGGTTCTGGTTATTTTGAAAACCACGAGATCTGTTTCCTCTACGGGTTCTGCGGTTGGAACGACCACGGAAAGACCTAGAGTACTGAAGGTTATAGAGAGCATTACACACAGATGTGTCATGTCCATGTATTCTATGATAAGTACAGTAGGGAAGATCTGAGTACTCATCATCAGTACGACGTCTCTTAGGGTAACTATCAGGACAATTAATTGCAATATGGCCACAGAAACCACAGTTGTAACAATTCCGCCGACTATGGTTACTGAATGTACTATGAATACTACGAGGTGTATAACGACTCTGTACACTGGTTCTTGGTGATCTCTGAGATTGTTGACGACCACGATTTGTCTCTGTGGCGCAAACAAGAGGTGGTGCAGACTGAGGCATATGTGTGACATTACTTTTAATACAAGGGAAAGTACCCTGGGGGCACAAGGAACGTACATGATTTAAGGCTGTAAGTGGTTCCATCGTTACAGTTGGAGGATGAGCCTCATAAGCACACACAGAAGCAGGCGGCATTAGTTCTTTAATTGCTCCAAAAGCTGCTATTTTAGCAAGTGATTCTGTAAATGGTTTAGCCTCTTCAGGGAGAAAAGATGATGATTGGACAGCATTGATAAATGATGATAAAAGTTTGTCTAATCTAACAGCAAATGCACTCAACGATTCATTACTCATGGGTGTAGCATTCACTAGTTCCCTAAGAACGACATATGGATCAGCTGTTTTTACTGGGACAAGGAAAGAACGAATCAGTTCCTCATATTGTGACCACTTAGTAAGATTCCTGAAGTCTCGCATATCAAGGAGATCAACAACGTGAACAGCAGCAGGAGATCGATAAAGAGCTTCTTTAGCAAGTCTGATAAGGCTTTCCTCTGAAGGAGGACCTTCACCTAGAGCACTAGCACGAGAACGAATGGCTGCAAACCATGCTTCAAGACTATGTACATGGCCATTGAATAAAGGTAACGCATCAAGGGAATCACGAGTATAACTATAATATCTCGGTGTCTGGGTCGGTCTGTCAGTCGGTAAGGAACTGTGAGGACTGATGACAGGACCAGCAGTAGCCTGAGAGGTCTGAGTGTCGACATTCACTAAAGTATCACTTGACGGTATGTGAGACATAATGGCAAAGTAGCACGAGAACAAATAAGGCAAAAATAATGAACAATAAAAATGATATAAAATTCTAGAATTGAAATAAAAGATATACAACTAATTCTGCAGAAGTAATAAAAAATTAATGTCTAAGATACACTGCAAGAGGAAGGAAAACTCAATTTAAAGGACTATTGACCAAGAAAAAAAAATTTACATTGAAATATACAAGTAAAAATATTACTGGAGACTGAATTAAATGCAAAATGAGCTGTCTTTACTCTTGCTAATAAAGAAATTAATTAATTAAATTTTTAAATCAATGTGAAAGTATAAAATAAAATTATTAAATTGTTAACTGGGAAATTTAAGTATTTTCTAAGAATGCATAGACAAAATTAAAATATATTTCATAAAAATATCAATAAAAGAAAATAATTCACTGCAGAACAAGTGCAACAAAATAAGGTGTAGAAATAATCACTGCAGTAATAAAGTGTCACTGGGAAAACTCAGGTTAAATGATAAAATTAAAATATGAAGAAAAAAAAAATAAACTGATTGAACACTTTAACTCTTAATTGTAAATTAGACAAAACAATTTACTCAAGCAGAGTAAAGAAAACACTTTACGTTAAAAGTACTTGAAATTGCATCAAGAGTGAATTTGTTCAAGAAATATAAAAATATGAATAAAATAAAACAAAGGAACAAAACAGGTAATATAACACTTACAGTGGCGGGGCACACAACAGTATTAGTTTATTCTTACAACAAATTCCTGCTGTGACTGATACAACAAAATCTTGCTGTGACTGATACGACAAAAATTTGCTGGCAAAAATAATGGTACACAGTCTGCGAAAAAATTAGAGGAATGAGACACTGCTGGCATACGAAAAAAGGACACACATAGAAATAAATGGATAATTTGGTATACTGGGGTGAATATCACTGCATGAAAGACAATGACAATTACTGGAGAATACAACGCTGAAAGAATACAATAAAAAAAATGAATCACTTCACACAGAGTGACTGACTGGTACACTACACAATAATACTTACTAGAGACAGGAGTAGCATAAAGAAAAACACAGAATAAAAAATATAAGATAAGTGAAAACACTGAAAAATATTGTAAAAATAATGAGTCAAAGAAATACTGCGTTTACACTGAAAACACAAGGTTTAGAGTACACAAGCAATTTACTATAAATGTCTCACACACGCAAATGTCTTTAAATGCAAGAAAAATGTCTCAAGAAAATTATCACTGAAGTCTGGAGTAGTAGACGGGCGGTGAGGGGTGATGAGGAGAAGGGTGTAGGTTGTCCTGCGCGGTGAGGGCTGACGTCACCTACACTCACTGTTGTCGGAAGAATGCGCGTTCTCGGGGAACTCTCATAATTGGGTTTTATCGTTGGCGCCAGCTACAATCTCTTGACCAATTATGTGAGCTAAAACAGTACTAGGACCCGGTACAAGGGTACAAACAACCACAGGTAGATGAGGTGTCTAGTGGTGGGTGGCTGGTGGTGGTTGTGGATAGTGGTGGGAGAGAGTGGTGGGTGGACCACTGCCGCACACCTCACTCTACCCACGAAGGTGGCTTGATAACCCACTCTATGCCACAGGAATGGTGAAAACCACTCTTAGCATCCAACAGGGAGCACAAAGCGATATAGACAATACTTCAGAGGAACTTGGCTTACTTCTTACTGCGTGGCTTACTTCTCTCTCTCAGCTGGGTTAGAAGCTGGGTTGGCTGACTGGCTTACCCCACGAGAATGGCTGACTGGAAGACGTGTAACGATGCACAAAGCACGGAGGAGCAGTTGGATGACAGGAGACAGGCTGGATGATAGGCTGACTGGCGTTCACTTCCACAGTCTGGCTTACTGACTGGCTTAATTGCAAAATCCGGGTCAACCCCTCGGAGATTGAAGCAATTAGCACACGAACTAAGCCAGGAAGCTTGAAACGACTGCAACAGGCTTGCAGGCTGGAGGTGGTGAGGGGAGTAAGACGACTGGCTGGAGGTGGTGCGTGAGGGTAGTGCTGGTGGGGTGACGGTTCACCTTTGACCCTGCCGCTACTCACACAGCCTTCTAACGTCTTGAATTACCCTTAAAAACGTAAATCCACGCTCCACACCGCTGTCACCATTTATCATGTGGGAGTTCGACACGTGGATTAGGTAAGAAATACTCACGTAGGCTGTTATTACGTATAATTACAGATATGTGGAGAGAGCCCGCAGCCGTTACCTTGCCTCCTTGCTCACACTCGTAACACTGACTGACCGGCCGCCCACGTACCCATGGGTCTTTGAATAATGCCAGATCAGCGCAATATGAATAGACAGTGACTCAGGCAGAGACGGTTGGTCGTTGAGTCAACGGTACACTGGTTACTGGTAACTGGTTACTACTACTGAGATTATTGCTTTGTAAATGTCAGAGTCTTGCACAAATAATGGTGCCACAGAGGGGACAGGGGTGTTGGAACTGTTGGTGCCCCTGGTTTCCCTGGAAGTGTGCTTTCCTGTAAGTGCTTTAGAAGTGTCAACATCCTTGGGGGCAACTGTATCTTCTCTGGTGATAATCCTGATTGCCCCCAGTGTATTGCCCTCTTCAATTTGCATGCTCACCTGGACTCGGATTTTTTTTGCTATCAGTGAAGTGAGTAGGAGTTCTCCCTCTCCCATTTTTGTATTGATGGGAAGTCAAATGAGGTTATCAGCTCTACGAAAGTTACGGATTTAATGATCGTTGAGGCTAGTCTGTTTCCCCTTTTTTCCTGCACAGCTAAGCAGACATTGCTGAAAAGTAGCAAGTTATGCCATGCTTTGATGGTTGATGGAGCATTTAGGATGATGGAACAGTAGCATGTAGACGGGCTGCTTTGGGAATGTGTGAGTGTTCTGGTACCTGTTGCTTTAATTGCTTCCAAGATATTATCTGATGAGATGAGATCTGTTGGAGTGTGTTCAGGTGCCTGAAGTGGCTATGGGCCATCACTTTCTACAGGAGGACATCTTGAGCCAGGGCAGCTACCATGCTTGCAGAAGAAACCATTGAGTTGAGACAAAAAGCTGCAAACACGACTGACACTTTCCTTTCCTAGTATTGCCAGCCTTGTCATTTCCCTGGCTACTTGCATCCTCCTGCTTGGCATCCATCTGGCTAGCTATACTGTAGCATGGAAGTGTAATGCTTCGAAGGTAGTGAACTTGACGGTGGTGGCCCTGGGGTTTTAGGTGCTGCTCTCTTTGGTAAGGTGTTGGGTGGGGGAGGCACAGGTAGTTGGGTGGGGGGTAGCCCAGGGAGAAGGGTGAGGGGAGGTGTTGGGTGGGGGAGGCACAGGTAGTTGGGTGGGGGGTAGCCCAGGGAGAAGGGTGAGAAGCATGGGTAGTCACTGCACATTGTTTTTCCACAAGATATGCCTCTAATTATTTCATGCATCCACACCTAAAAAAATTTGAATTTACTGGAGGCATGGCACATGGTGCTGAAGGTAGATGAATTTATGAAGACTTTTCGAGATTTGTATATACTGTACGATAATCTTGGCCAACACCCCAACACAGTGTAGGTTTTATTCTCCCACATCCCCATCGGCCATCTTCTTCCACAATGCTACCACACACCAACCTTCAGAAACAGCACAACATTTCCACTATTTATGTTAAAATCATACACTTGAATTTCTTCTCACTACACTGGAATCTTCCCAAAGTATTCACATTGAGTCCTCTTCATTTTTGACCTGGTTACCTGGTCAGCCTCTTTGATCAGAAGTTATCCTTGAAAACCCCACAGCTAGAACGCTATATGTCCCACCATGCCCTGTGTACACTGCTAGCAGAACCCTATCTCACATTCCTAAAGCAGCTAATCCATATGCAGTAGGGAAATTCACAGGGGTATGGAGGTTTCACCAACTTAGTCAGAAAAGATGCTGCTCTCCAAGCAGTTTCTAGACACTTCCTTTCCCTCTATCCCTCCATACAATCGTGTTCTAGTGTGACTTCTAAACTATTGTTTGGGGACCATGAAATTGCTTCATTTGATGGTATGCAAGAGGGGGACTGTCTTCCCCCTTTTCTCTTCTGTCTGGTCATCAAGAAAGTCACAGAAGTGCTCTCCAGTGAGACCATTATCTGGTTCTTGGATGACGGTACCCTAGCTGGCACTAGAGAATCTCTCCTGAAGGTAATCAGACAAAATTTAAGACATGCAAAAGAGCCTTGGCCTATCTTTAAACCCCACCAAATGCAAAATCATTTCTACCAGTTCACAGATCATTGAGGATGTTAGTGCTCTTTTACGAGAAACACGAGCCACGTGAGTTCCAGCCTTTACCATCACTTTGTGCTCCCAGTTCTAAGTCATCCTGAGTGCTTATACCATCCGTGTGGTGTTGTGGTGTGTTTTAAGTCAACCTGGCTTAGAATATTCTCGTGCCTAGTGTGGGTGTACACCAGACTGCGTAGGTTATGCCGCTCATCCAGTTGGCCTAAGCCACCCAAGCAGTGACAGTGTGCTGCCTCACTCACCCATACCTACCCACTGCCATTTTTTATCTCACCCTTATACTGGGTTATACCATCATTTTTACAGACTGCATAGGGGGCCAAGATGTAAGATTGTTTCTTCGCTCCTGAGTGCCAACGTAAAAGCCTCCTGTGTGTATCTATCGTCGATATAAGTGCAGAAATCTTCGACAATATCGTGGTGTGGAAGAGTGCACAGCGGCGCCAGCAACAAACACCATCCTTCCCCACCACCTCTCTCATTTCTACACTGACATTGCCCCTGTGATCCTAATTTTTTTATATCGAGGCATTTGCAAGTGTTGAGACATTTTCTCAGTTTACAGTGATTTCTAAGTGCCATTCAGTGACTTGTGTTTACAGACTCATTGTTCATTACATTCTGTTTGCGGTAGGTTTTTTTTCTCAGTATTCTCTTGTTTACTTTTCATGCTTATATTTATATCTATGTTGTGTTGTGTTCCTTCTTTACACCTGAAGTAAGTCCTTTTCCGTTTTCCCTGTTGTGTGCAATATATAAGCATTATAAACATATGTTTAGACTTCCCCATTACCTTGTGTTTGCAGTTTGTACTTACTGCCCAGTAATTCATTTAGTGAAGTATTTCAGTAAATTGTTTACCTTATGTTCTGCACCACAACTCAGTGTTGTGCCTCATTTAATTTTTCCCAGCATTTCCTTGTGTGTTCTTGCTGATTTTGTGTTAATTCAATTCCCAATTTTTCCGCAGTGTGCCTTATTCCCATTTTCTTGTGTGTTGACCATTCTTTTGTGCTGCTTATTGTTACTTTCGCCAGTGTCTAGTTTGTTCCATCTCCACAGACAATAGTGACATTTGCTACCAATTTTTGTCAACACAAAATCTTATTGCAAGAAAATTATCATAGTATTGCGCATGTTGATGACAACCTCATCTGTCTTCCCTCTGGCAACAAACACCCGCCAGGCAAATGTCAACAATAGACACATGATGCCTCAAAAATCAGAGCCCAAAAACAAAAACAAAAAAAAAATAGAGGAGACTAATACTACTGGAGCACTGAGAATAATAACCACTGAAGATACCATCGTCCCTAAGGATGAAGGACAAACATCCAGCCAGTGCTCTCAATATCAACATTTATATCCTTGACATTGCAGTAGGTGAAGAACATTTAACCCTTCAGGACACTGATGTGTATAAAACCACTATGTCATTTCCACAGGGCTCAGCAGGGAGTTTTACCGGTATGAAGTCTCCCAGTATTACTGTCTCGCAATTGTTATCAATTACTGACAAAACTCTTGAAAAGTCTTCTAAGAACTGGTCATGGGAGGGAGGGCGGTAACAGTTCCTACTAGGATGAGTTTGGTCTTGAGAAGCAGCACTTCAAACCATAGAATATCCAGTTTATTGTCATTCAGATCAGGTCTTGTGTTGTAGGCCAAGTAATTTCTTATGTAGGCACATACACCACTACCTTTTCTATTTCTCTCTAAGCATTTTATATTGTGACCTTCTATTTTGACCTTGTCGTTACTCACCGTTTCATCCAACCAGCATTCAGAGATGGATATAACTGTCACATTAGCTCTGTTAGCTAGAATCCTAATCTCTGTTAATTTTGGAAAAAGTGATCTCGCACTGACATGAATAAAGTGAAAATGTTATTGCTGTTCTTACTGTTGAACAGCGGTTTAGTGCCGATGAAGGTAGCGTAGGTAGCAATGATACGGCCGTGGACTAGATTGGCTTTAATCGGGTAGGAGTGAGTACACAACGGGCAGTGTGAGGAAGTGACCGCAAGCCAGTCCGTGGAGGGGGAGTACTTGTGTACGTCAAGTCGGTCGAGGCGGGAGTGAGAGAGGGTGGACTGTGTGTCCCACCGACCTAGGTAGGCCTACAGAGGGCAGCACTGAATGCCGCGAAATATGAACTAGTCAGAGCAGACGGCTAGGCTGTGTGCTCTGCCAGTACAGGCTGTCTACATTTGCTCGGCCACGCACCTCGCGTCGTCCCGACGCGACAATACTGGTGGGCCCATAGGTATAAAGGAATTACACTAGCTACCCCAGAGAGGGACTGGCTTTCGCTCACTAGTAAATAAAAAATGGACAAAAAAAAATGCAACAGGCAAAAAAAAAACTCTCCCATCCAGGGGAAGAGAAAACTGGTTTGCCCGCGCTGTTTCATCGAGTAGAGAGCCGGGAGACGTCAGCACTGGAACTAAAATCTTCTATATACAGGTTGTCCGCAGGGCTGAACATCAGTTGACCACTCGTCTACTAACGTTGTTGCACGCTCACATCTGCAAACAATGACTGACAGTAGCATTTCCTAAGGTGTGACATGTAACTCAGAGGGCAGCACTGCCCTGACCGTAATACGGGCTTTTTTCTTTAGTTAAAAAAACACTGGTGCACATACATACAATAATACTATATCCATGGAATTCATTACACTCTGGGTACCCTTCTAAAAGTATTTACATAATTACATGATGTTGTCCACCCTGACTCTATTATCGACTAGCTATACAATGTGTGTGCATTTATACCCATTTCTGCAAGCAAACAATTAGCATAACTAGCGTAGGAGTCGGACAAGTCAGTAGGTACGTCAATGTCACAGAAATGTACTGTTGTCCTGGGTCGCAGGCCATAAGTATGGAGCCTTACTGGGCCGTCTTCCGTACCAGTAGTAGTGGGAGAAGGGGTAGACGGTTTGTCCCTAACATTAGTCTGATCGTGGCGTTGCAACGCACGCGCCTCCAGCTCTACTTCGGCCTGCATATGGTCCACATACTTCATGTGATCAAGGTGGGCTTCCTTGATAGCTCCCGTAGCAATCTCCCTCACCTCGAACTTATTGCCACGGAGCTGTCGTAGGACACGGTAAGGACCCACAAACTTTGGGACAAGTTTGTGCATACCTGGGGTCTGCACTGGGTTGAGCAACATAACTTTGCAACCTGGTTCCACTTTGCTTTCCTTGGCGCGGGCATTGCGCTCTGACGTGAACCTATCAGTAGCTTTCATAAGGTTCTCTCGTACCCGCTGGAAGACAAGCTGCGTTGTCCTCATCTTTACTACACTGGGGTTATCAGTATCGTAAGTAGGTCTAGGTGGAGTAAACAGAATTTCATATGGTAAGCGCTTGTCATAGCCATACAAAGCAAAATGAGGTGTCTCACCGATCGAGCTGTTGAGGGAGGAATTTAATGTACACTGAACATCTGGGATAGCCTCATCCCATGTAGTACAACTTGGGTTAACGGTTACTCTGAGCACCTCCAGGACTTTGCGATTTGTACGTTCAGCAAGACCATTACTCGCAGGGTGGCGTGGAGCTACTGGCGCTTGATGAATGTTGAATCTGGAGCAAAGATCCTGCATTATGCCATTTATAAACTCAGACCCATTGTCTGACAGAAGGACACGTGGGCAAGTATGACGAAGAACAACATGCTCACGGAAAGCACTAGCGACCGTTTCAGCGGTTTTATCAGGAATGGGTACTAATTCACTGTACCGCGTCAAGTTATCTACCATTACAAGCAGGTGCTTATTTCCCTTCTCCGAGGTCGAGAAGTTCGTCAACAGGTCGACAGAAGTTCTCTCCCAGGGCTCCTTTGTAATGGGATACTTTAGAATGGGGTTAGGACCTGTAATGGTACCCTTGTGCTGTAGGCAGACAACACACTGGTGTACATGCTTGGCAATGTCCGATGCCATCTTAGGCCAGAAATATTTCATTCGTGCCTGTTTGATACTGCGGTCCTTCCCGGGGTGCGCTACACCTGGGACATTGTGGATCAACCTAAGAGTAGCTGGTATCATGGACTCTGGTATCACCAGTTGGTATACGGTTCTGCCGGGGTCCACCAGCTGTGCAACACGGCACAGTACTCCTTGGTTGACCACTAAATCCTTCAGTGGAACGGGAGACTTGACCTGTAAGTCAACGTCCTCCTTGGTAAGGAAACGAAGGACTGGAGACCACACAGGGTCCTGTCGTTGGGCTCTCTCGAGATCCTCAACAGAGAACGAATTGCCGACACTCACGAATGCTATATGTCTCGACAGGGCGTCAGCTACAACATTTTGCTTACCTGGGACATAGCAAATTTCAGGGTTGTAGTCATTGAACGTGAGCGACCACCGAGCATGCTTTCCCGAGAGGTTCTTATTTGCAAAAAGGGCCAATAAGGGTAAATGATCTGTATAAATCTTGATAGGATAATGATAGATGATATCCCGAAAATGACTCAGGGCCCATACAATGGCTAAAGCTTCTAGCTCTGTCACTGAATAATTGACTTCCGCTTTAGTAAGAACACGGCTAGCATAGGCAATAGGCTGTTGCTTACCATTAGATTCCTGTGACAAGACTGCACCGATGCCAACTTTGCTGGCATCAGTCGTCAAGGTAAATGCCTTGGTGAAATCAGGGAATCTAAGGGTTGGGGCTGATGTTAACTTGTTCTTAAGAATGACAAAAGCTCGTTCCTGATCGCACGTCCACTCAAAAGGGGCATCCTTCTTGAGTAAGCGTGTCAGGGGTGCAGCAATGGTGGAGAAACCTGCGATAAAGGTGCGGTAGAAACCCGCCAGGCCTATGAAGGACCGGACTGCATCCGCCGTCATGGGTCTGGGGAATTTCTGCACGGCCGAGATTTTAGACTCGTCCGTCTTTATGCCATTCTGAGTTACTACGTGACCCAGAAATTTTATTTCCTTCCGGAGGAAATGACATTTGGAGAGCTTTACCTTAAGATTTGCCTGAGCTAGCCTGTCCAATACCCTGTCAAGTTTCTCAAGATGTGACGGGACATCTTGCGACATGACTATGAGATCATCCAGGTAGACCATGAGCGTGCCACCTAGGAGGGTACGGAAAATTGTCGTCATCAAACGACTAAACGTGATTGGGCTTCCGCGCAAGCCGAAGGGCATCCTCCTGAACTGGTAATGACCAGTTGGAGTAGAGAAAGCTGTCAACTCTCTACTCTCATCATCGAGGGGGATCTGCCAGAACCCTTGAAGAAGATCAAGAGTTGAAAAGACCTTATTATCGCCGATGTTCTGCAACAGGTCGTTCAGAACTGGCAATGGAAAACGGTCTGGGATGGTACATGCATTCAGTTTCCTGTAATCGATAACAGGGCGCCAGGTTCCGTCTTTCTTGGGAACCAGAATAAGGGGAGCATTCCACGGGGAAGTGGACTCCTCAATAACTCCATCACGGAGCATCCGTGTAATGAGTTCTTCGGCGAAGACTCTTTGCGCATGTGGCAGGCGATACGCAGGTACATAAATGGGTTTAGTACCTTTGTCAAGTGGAATACGGTGAGAGATCAGTGGGGTCAAACCCATTGACTCACCATCTAGTGCAACTGCAGAACGTGCACGATTGAGAACCTGGAGAAGTTTTGGGACCTCTTCAGGATAGTCTGTCAAAGCTAGATCATCTTCCTGCACTGGCCGGGTGTTGGAAGAGTCAGCAGCAGACTCGCCTGGGAGAACTGCACTCACAAGGAAGTCAGCTGGGGCTTCACCCTCCACTCTCACCGGGAGAGGGAATCTGACAAGGTCGACAAGTGAGGTATTCTTCCGCAGGGGAAATTCTCGACTATGCATGTTGACAACAAGGACTTGCAACTTACCACGTTGCACTGTGTGCAAGGATGGTTCAAGGGAGAGGCCCTTGACTCGGCATGTGTCGTTGTCAACCAGCACATGGTCTCCTTCAAAAGCTCTGCTCACGTACACCGTAACAGGAGTGAGCGAGTTAGCTGACAAAGTGACGTCATACTTTGTACAAGCAGTAACTCTGCTCGCTGATGCCATGACACGAGTCAGACAGTCGCCTGCCGACAGGGATACTGCGGCTTGACAACTGCTGGTCTCTACAACAGCGTCAGAGTTAGAGTGAAGGTTAGACTGGGCGTCCCCAGACTGGGTTTCACTGGTAACTACGCGCTGATGGCCAGGAGGTGATGGGCAACGAGCTCTACTACGAGGTCGATCAGGACGAGAGACCGACCCCGGGGAGAATGTGCTATGGAAACCACCGGTTTCCAACGATTCTAGGCACTGTGCATACTCTGAGACAGAGTAGCACGTAGTGGATCCTAAGCGCACGCCCCAGAAGGGCACATCCACTCCGTTGAATTCCGCTTTCCACTCAGCTGGATCTAAACGGATCCTAAGATCTGCCATGGTTTTGAACCCTATGAGCAGGTCACCATGGAAAACAATACCATCTACGACTAAGAATTTTGCGGACAGCTTGTGACCCTGGACCACAAATTCTAGCGTTGTGCGACCGCGAACCGTCAGCGGTTTACCTGAGACTCCTCTCAAGGTCTGAATGGCAGATGGCTCTGTCAACATGGCCGCGTGAAGGCCAATGTCTCGGAAAAAGGTGGAGCGGACAATGTTAACCACCGAACCTGTGTCTAGGAAAAGCTGAACAGGCTTATTGTGGACAGTGGACTCGATGAGCGGTCCACATGGGTTGTCATACCGAACATGAAGGCATGACAGGCCGACGAGATCCCCGGAGTCACAGCTGCTCGAGGCTCGACACTTGTTGACGAGGCTCGACCTGGAAGGTACGGTACGAGTCTCAGCAACAACGTCAAGACACTCGGTTTCCTCACTGTCGGCAAGCGTATCACTGCCCAGGGCGGCGAATGCATTGCGGACAGGGACGGAATACAGCGACTCCGACAGGGTTACTACGTCTTTCGCTGGTTTTGCGGACGCGCCTCTTCCCCCGAACTAGTGGAAGGGCTTCTACGAGCATGTGCATTGCGCGACGACTGCTTGCTCCACTCAGCTGTCAGCATACTTCGCAGCTTGTTACACTCATGGGAGGTATGACTGGAAGTATTGTGGTAAACACAGATTCCCTCGCGAGACTGGGCATGGGGACGGTGACGGTTACCTTGATACTGAGCGTGGGGACTGTGACGGTTACTTTGCGGGGACTTAAGTTTGTAACACTCAGATCGGTAGTGCCCTCGTTTGCCACAGTTGAAACAAGTCACTACACGCTTAGCGGGTGAGGTTGGGGGTGGTGTCTGCTGGCGACGTTTCGCCCTGGTCCAGGAAGTCGATGACTGCCTTTTTGTATAAGACCGACTGTTGTTACTGTGGTCGCTATTTTTACTTAGGCGCGTATTAGTGGGACTGGGGTTAGAACCTTTGTGGGCTGGCTGTCTGACAGCAGCAGCAAAAGTGACTTCCGGCTGCGACCGCGGGGTCACTGTGGACGGCGCTGCAAGGATGGGTAGGGGATCATCCGCAAAGCGGCAAACCTTGCCTTGCTCGGAAGGCGGCTTGAGCGAGTCGATGGCGTCATATGCACCCAGGACGTCGTGCTGAGGGCCGAGTCCTAGCGCATCAATGGCAGCCCAGAGGTTAGGGGCGGAATCCCTCCGCATGATGCCGACAGCCAGCATGGGGATGATGTCTTTAATAGCAATACGGCCATCACCATCCGCCCACTTAGTGGAGTTGACGGCATCAGTAAAGTCCGTGGCGGCTTGCTCGAAACGGCAAACGCAAGCCAGGGGGCTTTCGTGCCGGTATTGACATTCGGCCAAGACGCTGGTAACGATGTCAATGTAATGGCGTTGGCGACTACGCCGAAAATAACGCCTAAATTCCTCCTTAAGTTCACCCCAAGACTGAATCTTACAAACGCGCTTGAGCTGCACAAAGGCACCTATATCACCCTGGGTGAGATCCACTGCTGCAACAGCAGCACGAATGTACTGTGTATCCGTTGGGCTATCAAATAGAGCCTGAACAGTCGCCTCGACTGACTGCAGCCATGGCTCTAAACTATTTGCACGACCGTCAAAAATAAGGGTCAGGTATGGACGATGAGCCGGCCCACTGGTGGTCGAGGCTTGAGCCACAAGTTGACCAACTGTCGCTGGGGCTTCGATGCCCTGCCGCGTGCTCACGCTGGCTGAGGCACCATTGCTGGCACCAGCAGAATCTGGGGTAACGGCATGGCCACTGCGTGTCTTAGTCATGACGTCAATTGTTGAAATGCAAGTAGGTCACGAAGATGGTAAACAGGTCAGAGCAAGAAATGGTATGCACTGGCTACAATTCAAAACAGAGTCAAAGAGAACTCAGCACCACAGTACTAGGTAAACTGCTTAGTGATAGAAATAATTTGAGCAAAACAACAATAAAAAGGGAAATAGTGATACACTCTGAACACAAAATAAGAGATGTATGCAAGTGAATGTACTACAGGGAAGTGCACAAAATGAAGCTAAGGATAGTCAATAATTTCACCAGGAATCTGGCAACAAAATTTATGAAAAGGAGTTGAACTGTAAACACTGGTAGCAAAAATTGCACAAAATTAAAATAAATCAGGTACTACACAACACTAAACTGTGCTGCAAGCACAGTTTAAAAAGATTGCGGGTGCTAGCAGTTGCAAATTGAAACGCAAAAAAAAAAAAGGGTAATTCACTTGCACAAGGGAAGTTGGCACAGAAAAGATATCAGAGTATGGAATAGTGCCAAAAATCACAGAAAAAAAAATACACTGTATCCAGAATTGCTATATTGCACACAAAATAAAATTAATAAAAATGCAAATTATTAAATTCAAGAATATGGCAAAGGTTAACTGGTGTTAGCAGGGTGTACACTGGCAAAAAGAAAAAATTTGCACAATCTCAAGGTCAAAATTAATTAACTTCACAAGGAATTTTGGTAATTAATGGTAAATAAGCAGGTTCCCAAAAATACACTCAATGACTTGGGTATACAAAATAGCAAAATGCAATGCACATAGGTGAATATTCACTGATAAAACATAGAATATATGTAGAGCAAATAAATGGGGAAACAGAAGAAAAGTTTAATGGGCTAGGCACAGATTGTATCACTGCAGGTAGAATAAACTAATACTTAAGTACTTGAAGATTACACTTATTAAAAGAAAAGAAACACTAACAAACAAAGCAGTGCAGGGTTGTCAACAATCTGTGGCTAACTTGCAGGTGCAACTAACAAAATAACAGCACACAGGGATTACATGAAGACTGTATGTGAGAGGTAAATTGTATAAATGGTTAACACTGAACAATTTAAATCAATAACTGAGGTGCAAGAAGCAGAATAAAATACTGGAATTTAAAATGTAGGAGTGCAAAAATAAATTTACAAAATTTAAGAAGCTGTAGGTAAATGGCAAAATGTGCACTGATGACACTGAACAATTTACTGAAGTATGGCTTCAGTAACTGTAACTGTATTGGTGCAGGACAGTTAAATAATGTCACAAAATATTAGGAAATGCTAGGTAAGTCACTGTTTACTTAACTTTGAGTGCAGATGGACGAAGGTACTGGGTACTGCAGGTCCTGAAACTTTCAGTGATGCTCTAGTAACACTACACGCCTCGTAGCATTTGTATACTGCTATGGGGCTTCAATGTCGTAGAAAAAAAATTATCAGAATGGACTTGGGAAGAACAGGAAGGACCGGGGTAACTCTGTGGAGGTATAAGATATTAGAAGACGTGGATACCCGGCGTGACCACAGCTGTGTGTTGGTTGTTTACACTGGCAAGCGTGTCTGGGCGCGCTGACTGACTGCGGCTTCAGCACACGGAGAACAAAACATTTACTGCACTACTCGAACGTGCTAAAAACAAGCTTAAGTGAAACTTTGAACTGGGACGAGTAAGTTTTACTGTAACAAATCACTGGGGAAAACAGAACTGGTGATAACTGGGAATAAAACAGCAAGGGAAAGGGAAAAAAAAATTAAACTGGGCAACACAAAAAAAAAACTGCACTGGCTGGAGATACGTAGACTCTGAGTAGTTGTAGACACTATGATGAGTCACGAGCTGCTGTAGACGCTGAACTTTGCTGGCTTAGGGGCTAAGCCAACTGGGTTCCCACGTGGTTAAGCCAGGTAGAACTTCTTGGAGGAAACTGGGAAGAACACAACACACATGGACGGCGAGACGGACGTCGTTGCGTAGCAGAGAAGCCTGGTGTGTTTACACGCTGATTAGGTATAAACCAACCCCAGAGCTGCCTCGTGGTCACTCGTGGAGCCACACGAAGCCAACACACTAAACGACCTCACCTCTACTTCTTGTAGCTGAGATCAGAGGTAGACCCAAGAAAAATTCCACTGAAAACGAGAAAATTTGCTCACAGGTGAGCAAAAAAGTCGAAGGTAACACAGAGGGAGCAATCAGAATAATTACAAGTGATGACACTGTTGCTATCAAAGATGAGGCCACAGCCCAAGCACAAAGAGACAGCGCACCCAACAAGGGACACTATAGTCGTCAACAACAACCCTGAGGAAGACCTCATCACTGGACAACTAATTTTTGCCAGAATCAGAAGTCTACAAGGCATTAGTGTCATTTCTAGCAGGATCTGCATAAGGTTACACTGGAATTCAACCATAACACCTCAAAGAGATTGTAAATCCAGTAATTGGCACATCTGCATCAATTCTTCTTTCTGAGTTAACAACCTTCGTCAACAACTGCCTGGCTGGGCGGAATCAGACTCATTGCTGTTGGTAACACTCTTTGCCATCTCGTTGCCAAAGCAGCAGTAAGAAACATTTGCCTAGAAGCTGCCACTTTTTCCCCAGCCACACCAACTGTGTTTAGGGTCTCTCGAGGCAGTGATGACACAGCCCATGTGGGAAGGGACTGACCAGAAGACAAGGCCTTAGTCAAAGTAGCCTTTAGATATGAGTTTAATATGGTAAAAAGACATGTGGTCTTGCCAGCCGTTAGGGATCGGTTCCCCAGTCTTTTTCCCTTCATTTCAGCTGGTGACAGCAAACCTGAAGAGTCCCTGCCACCTTTGATATGAAGAGCTTCAAAAGTATATCAAAGTTTTGAAGACACAGGCAGAAGCTTTGGGTTCATCCTCAATCCCTCCAAGTGTGAAATCATCAAAACAAACCAGGAAGTAATCATTACTATGCGAACAATCCTCCCTGTAGTCATTGCTACCACTCCATCCAAGAGCACCCTCTTGGGAGCACCACTGGGTAACTAGGCCATCAACACAGTTCTCAAGGACAAAGTGAATGACCTGAAGAGAATGGAGGAAAGAATACGAGATCTCGATGCCCTTGATGCCCCGTATCTCCTCACAAGGTGTCTTACTCTGCCAAGACTCACTTCCTGAGGTGCACACCCACTTTTGACAACCCAACACTCAACAAATATGACTCACTCCTGAAATCAGTCTTTAAGAAGGCACTGAATCTGTCACTGGAAGATCAGTAATGGGATCAGGTAACCCTCCTAGTGCCACTGGGAGGTGTAGGGGTGCGCAAAGCAATGCAGGCAGCTCTACCTGCATTTTTGCCTTCATGTTTGACTTCCAGTGGATTAGTCAAGGATACTGTCCCCGAATGATTGAGAGATGAGGTAGGAGTTCAAGATCCCAGGTTCATTGAAGCAGCCATTGGGTGGGACACCCTTGCCGACTCTTCCAGTAGACCAGCTCCTCCCAGAGAGCACAAACAGTCCCACTGGGACAAACCAATCTTGGTAGAAATTGCCAACACAATGCTCACCAAAGCTTCAGGAAAAGACAAAGCTCGTCTCCTAGCAGTAAAGGCACCATATTTGGGAGATTTTCCTCTAGTTGTTCCCAATTCCTCTCTGGGCACTCGGCTCGAACCACAGGCCATTTGGATTGGTGTTGCTCTTGCCTAGCCGCCCCCATACTCACCGAACATAGGTGTATTTGCGGAAAGGCGACAGCTGAACAGTTCCGACTTCATGGTCTCGTGTGTCACACACCAGAAGGGAAGTATGGTAGACAGGAGGAGGTCAACGACATCATAAAGAGAAGCCTTACCACAACCCGTTACCCAGCTCAACAGAAACTCCAAGTACAGTGGTCTGACAGAAGTCAAAGGCGCCCACAAGTCAAGTGCTTCCAAGCATTCCCAGTAGTTGTGGTGTTTGGTGGAACTTATATGTGCAGTAAAAGTTTTCTGTACACTCTCTGGATCTAAAATTTCACCTTCTATGAATGAAGATGTTAATGTACAGCAGTATTCCAGCCTAGAGAAAACAAGTGATTTGAAAAGGATCATCATTGGCTTGGCATCTCTCGTTTTGAATGTTTTCATTGTCCATCCTATTATTTTCTTTTTCAGTTGTGATCATGGCACTGATGTGATCTTTGAAAGTGAGATCCTCAGACATTACCACTACCAGGACCCTCACATTATTTTTTCGCTGTATTGTATGATCAGAGTTTGTAGTATACTCAGTTCTAATTATCTCCTCCAGTTTCCCATGTTAGATCTATCTACAAATTTATTGCTATAGCACAACTGTTTTAGCTGTTTCCGGAGCTTTGTGGTGTTGTTCTTCTACTCTTCGATTTTTGAGCAATAGTGGCATGCCTTTTATAAGCCTCTGCACTCTGTTCCTTATCATTTGGAATTCATTTAGTGCTGCAATATCCTGTCTGTTTGCTTTAAATCTTTTTTAGCAACTGGTCTCTGAATTTCATATTATCTAATATCTCAGTAGTCATCCAGGGTTCAGTTCTTCGTTTAATCCTAACCTCTTTAACTGCTGCAATATTATTAAGAATGGCAGTGAACATTGTTTTGAATTTTTCCCAGGCATCATTTACTTCCATGTAACTTGTTATCACTGTCCAATCATAACTGTGTAGCATATTTACCAGTATTTATTTACTGTAGTTTTAGTTGACCTCATTTTTATTGTCCTGTGTAGGCCTATCTGTTCTCTAATGATTTTCCTGGTGCGGTAAATGATGAAATGATCACTAAGGCCTGTGATAATGACGCCTGACTGACTAATGTTATCAGAGTGGTTACAAAGTATATGGTAGAGTATGGTGTCTGAGAACTGTGTAATCCGGGTTGGTTTATTAATTAGTTAAGTATAACTGTTTAAACCTAGTATTTTCTTACACTTATTACATTGCCCATTATCTTGCTGTTGAAAACAGATATTGAAGTCTCCCAGTATTACTGTCTCGCAATTGTTATCAATTACTGACAAAACTCTTGAAAAGTCTGCTAAGAACTGGTCATGGGTGGGAGAGCGGTAACTAGTTCCTACTAAGATGAGTTTGGTCTTCAGAAGCAGAACTTCAAACCATAGAATATCCAGTTTATTGTCATTCAGATCAGGTCTTGTGTTGTAGAGTAAGTAATTTCTTATGTAGGCACATACTCCACCACCTTTTCTATTGCTATCTAAACATTTTATATTGTAACCTTCTATTCTGACCTCATCGTCAGTCACCGTATCATCCAACCAGCATTCAGAGATGAATATAACTGTCACCTTAGTTCTGTTAGCTAGAATCCTAATCTCTGTCAGTTTTGGAGAAAGTGATCTCCCATTGACATGAATAAAGTGAAGGCCTGTTTTCATAAAGCAGTCATAATCATCACTATATGACAAGGGGTTATTTATATTAAAATTAGGTAAATCCATGTCATCACTGTGCCAAAGTGCATTTGTTACAAAGAAAATGAAATCTGGCGCCATTACCGTAACTCAGCACATATCCATTATGCACACATATTTTACATAAGGTATATTTACTGTTCTTCTTTCGTACTTTAGTACAGTATATACATATGTCTGGTGGTGTTTGAGATAATGAGAATTGTTCTATTGTCTCACATTTACCTATATATGCATTACATATAGAGTTAAGGTTAGCATTGCAGCTACTAGACTGTAGTAGCTAGAATTGATATTAATGACGGTCTAGTAACTAGATCGCCATTATCACAGTCACTTATCTGCCTGTGGTCCTGAATTAGTTTGTATATCACTACTTAACAGCTCCATTGTAAGAGCTGTGCACCAATGTTTCTGTTTGAGTATGCGGTGCTGTCATACCTTGGGCAATATTGATATTTTACGTTTTTGGTATGATGACAACTGTCGGGCTTTCACTGTCCAGGATGTTATTACCCCAGTCGCCTTTTCCAATCCCCGTGCCTGATTTCCTTCTTCAGAGAATTGCAGCAGGAAGAAAAATATAATTATGGCAGCCTGTACACTTCTAATGCCAGCCATGTTTACTCTTTTTATCACTTCAACATTTTTTTTAAAGAAACCGCTGATTGCTATTAGTCACCTAACAATGGCCTAGTTGCTACTATAGCAATCACCACTGATTACTAATAGATTTCCTGTTATCTTCACAAACCCACTACTCCCCTCGCTTTTCCCTTACTTCACAAACTCCCTTCACTCTCACTTTACAGTCCGGCTGCAACTATCACACTTCTAACTCATTTCCATCCTGACAGGATAAAAGTTTTAATTAATGACATTATCTTCCAAATCCTCCTCAGTCCCATTTAGCTGGGCTGCATCTTGTTGTTGACTGGTCCTCACAGAAGTGATGTTTCAGCAATTTTTAAACGCACTGAGGAAAAAAAAGCAGCCACTACAACCTGACAGATCCCTTGGAATTTTGTCGTTAGATTTGGCGTTTTCTCCTATGTTTCCCTCCCATTGACACTGGTACAGTTGCTATGATGGTCAGTTATTGCCAGTATAGTTGAGAACGTCACTTCGCTAGGTGTACATCTAGTAGCAGCTGGTGTTTGAATGCCAGCAGTCCTCATTTCGTCAAATTTATCGGTTTTTGTCTGTCGCTATCGTCAGTTTTATGGGTCACTGTAGGTTCTATGTATGTTGGTGCAATATTACTTGCAGTGAGTCCATCACTAGGGTTTGGATCGGCCCAGGGGATTACAAAATATAGGAGCCTCCTCGATCTGACATCACCATCGTGTAAAGATCAAGCCTACCAGTGGAGTAATCAATGACGCTACAAAGCTTGCTCTTGCTGCCGCTGTAAAGACCTGCCTGCAGGTTAAATTTACAGCTATCCATCCGCTGAAAGACTCCTTTATTGTCGTCTTTAGTGACGACCATGAAGCTTCTAAGGTCTTCGTTTTTCTTATTATGTCCAAGAATTTGTATTGATAAAGCCACTGGATGGCGAAACGTCTACAATAAAGATAACCAGATGTTGCACAAGTGTCTTAACTTTCATCTTGTCGGTATCGTATACCAGTCTTGCACAGCTTCTAAATTGATGGACGACACCTCTATGAAGACTCAGTGACCGACAGTTCGCCGTCTGTCCTTCACCTTTCCTGCTGGCGAAACGTTCAGTTTTCGTCAAACGGTTGGACAAGCTTATCACTTCCTTATCGACTGAAGACCTTAGGACCTTTATCGACGAACATAACACTTGGGCCTCGATTGATAATATCACTAAAATTCAAAATGCTTCTACAATGATCAAGCTCACCTTCTCCAACATCGACATGGCTATCAGACCACTGGCTGATGGCCCAGCCATCTCTTCCTTTCATATCCATCCCAGACACATCGAGCCAGAGTGTTCTGCTCACGTCTCCCCATGCTGGACCTGCTCTTCGTATAACCAATCGACGCCTGACTGTCCCCTGAAAGGAAAGAAGTACTGTACCAACTGTGGAAAGGATGGTCGTAACTCCACAGAATGTTCCAAAACCATTACCACTCTTACCTGCCTCTGCAAAAAGAAGTACTCTCCCAGAAGATACAAGAAGAGAAGAACAACCAGAAATCACCGACATTCGCCGCCACCACTAAACTGCAGATGAATACCAAGAAAATCTTAAAAGCAACACAACAACCATCTCCACCCAGCATTTCACTATCTCCACTTCTTGAAGCGGCTCCTTCAAAGGTGTTGTATTGTATGTTGTACGCTCATCTAGCCAATGCAGCCAACCCTGGCACCTTCAGCGCCTCCATAAATGAAATCTTCCTTCTCAACAATATGCCAGCCTTTACATTTCCTGACTCTCCACCATCAGCTGACATCATCAAAATTCTTCCAAACATCATCTTACCCGTCCCACGGCTCTAGCTGATAACTGCCCCCAAACCTGAAGCTACACCACAGTACACCTCTCCACTGATGCTGCCGACCCTCATTCACCTGCTTGTACCAACACAGACTCATCAAATGAATATATGTCTGAAGAAGAAGATATCGACAACTTTATCACATCAACTTGGGACAGTCTTACATTTTACACTGCACCATCAAATATCGACACCATGACCTGCGCTGAACTCGACAAAGCCCTTGGCGCAGGTACTGCCAAGTTCACACACCTCATCACTTCACTCTCACCCAACTTCTGGAATTCCTCAAGCCTCTTCGACCTTTGGAAACAAGACAAATCTTTACCACCTCTCTAGAAGAATTTTCAAGAGATTTGAGAATGGATCTCCTGCTAACCTGCCACCCTAATTGCTTCAAACACCACCACCAGTATGCTGCCCCCTGATGTTCTTCCCTGCCTGCCTCGACCTGCGACTAATCCACTGCTACAAGACCAACGCAACTGAACCTGCTATTCATGTTCTCAAGTCTGCCCTGGCTCTTTTTCTAATATTAAGAACACTCCTCTACAGCGCTATTCTTCGTCTGTCCCATCTTCCCCGCTCAACCCATTAGGATCTTACCTGCACTTGTTCGTTTGTTCGTTTATTTGCCACTGTTATGTTGTAGAAGGTTCTAAGTACATTCAACAGATCGGCAATTTCAGCCTAGACAAAGCACAACTTAAATAGGATCATCATTGGTTGTAGGCAGGAGGATGAAGGTGATAAACTTAGACAACTTGCCCCTAGGTCTGCCATAGCTCCGTCACACTACTGGGAACCACTGTCACTACCTGTGAGCTGTATTTCACGTTTTTCACGTGGGGTAGCTGGCGTGAGGCAAACCACGTCGCCTACGTTTACCGAGATAAACGTCAGGGCAGCTGGCGAGGTAAGAACGATGCAGGATGCATAGACTGGAATGTGGTTTATTGCCAGTAACGGCAATAAACCACATTGCATTCCATGTGGTTTATTGCCAGTAACGGCAATAAACCAGATGCAAGTAACGGCATCCCAGAGCCAAGGTTCCTAGGGGAGCGCAGGTGTTGTTCAGATTGTCGCTGGCATAAGAATAAGAACAGGTGTTAAGTCACAAGGCTCACTTGAGTGCCTAGTCCGTTGGTGGGTGCTCTGGGAAACAGGCCTATGGAGACTGCTTCCCGAGCAGTAGTTATGGGAAACAGATATGGGGTAAATATACCGTTTACACTTTCACTATGAGAGCACAAGGTTGATCCAAGTTTCTTGCTTTCAAAAAAGAGTGATTTCAGTGCAGATTTGGGATCAATCCCTCTAGCATTCATTTTAAGAAGTAAGTACAGGTTAAAGGACTTCAAACGTTTCCAGTAATATAAATGTTAATGCCCTAAAGCTTCTCAGTATATTTACTAGATCTCAATTCGCTCACTTAAAAGGGGTTGTTAGTGTACAGATATTTCAGCCGAGAAAGAACAAACTACTTAAATAAGATCGTCATTGGTTTGGTCTGTGTGAGGTATTTGTTGGGCCAAAAAAATGTAAATATATGAAATTAGTCTCTTAAAAATTGATATTATCAACTGTAACTTTCAAATCATTATGAAATTATATACACTTATAAATACTAATATTGCTATAAAAAGATGTGGAACCATGCTACTGAAGCAACTATTAAAATTTCAGCAATATCGGTTGGCAACCTTGAATTATACAGATTTTTCACTATAATATAGGCACGCCTGTGGCAAGACAGTGATGGAGTGAGTGATGATGAAAGTGTTTTTTTCTTTTTCGGGTCACCCTGACTCGGTAAGAAATGGCCGACGTGTTAATAAAAAAAATTACTTCTACCACTACTATTACTACTGCTACCACTACCACCACTACTTCTATTACTATGATTACTACTACTACCACCATTACTACTAATACTATAACTACTACTATTATTACAATACTACCACTACTATTGCTTCTACTGTTATTACTACTACCACCGCTACTACTACCACCTACTATTACTACTGCTACTATTACTACTACTACCACCTGCTATTACTACTACTACTATTACTACTACTACCACCTGCTATTACTACTAATACAGTATTATTATACATTGTCTCCTATTATATATGTAACTAAATCATTATACACTGTTTTCTGTGATCAATGTAATTAGATAATCATAAATTGCCTATTATAATGAATGTATGTAACTAGGTCATTGAACACTGTCTTCTATAATGACTGTAAATAACCAGATCATTGTACACTGTCTGCTATAATCAATGTACCCAAATCATTGTACTGCCTTCTGTAATGAATGAATGTAACCATATCATTGTACACTGTCTTCAATAATGAATGTATGTAACCAGATCATTGTACACTGCTATAATGTGTCATTATTGTACTTTGTTTGGTACAATAAATGTAACTAAATTAATGTACATTCCCTGCTAAAACAAGTGAATGTAACAATATTGTTCTGCTTATCGTTCTATGATGAGTAAATGTAAATAATTTATTGTTCATTATCTGGTACAGTGAATGAATGTAACCACATTTGTCTGCTATAATGAATTAAATTTTACCAGATCATTATACATTGCTAGATTGAGTTAATTTAACCATATCATTGTTCATTATCTGCTATAATAATGGATTATCAATATTATTGTACGAAATTTCATTACAAATATAATTCAATACAACAGGTACTATTATTGAATTTGCTGAAATTGTTTTATGTAAATTGTTGCTTAAAAATACTGTGGAGGGAGGGAGCCAGTTTGTGGTGTTCCATACATTTTGTATGTGAAGGAAGAACCAACATGGTTGGCATGGGCTAGTTTTGCCAGACATAATCGTGAGTATCCACCAGAGATTACAGAGTAGTGAAAATCCTCTGCAGCAGACCATTGCTTCTGTATCAATGAAAGATGCTGCTCTCCAAGCAGTTTCTAGACACTTCCCTTCCCTCTATCCCTCCATACAATCGTGTTATAGTGCGACTTCTAAACTATTGTTTGGGGATCATGAAATTGTTTCATTTGAGGGTATGCAAGAGGGGGACTGTCTTGCCCCTTTTCTGTCTGGTCATCAAGGAAGTCAGAGAAGCGCTCTCCAGTGAGCTCATTATCTGGTTCTTGGATGACGGTACCCTAGCTGGCACTACAGAATCTCTCCTAAAGGGCGTCAGAAAAAAAATTAAGACATGCGAGAGAGCACCGAATGCAAAATAGTTTCTACTAATCGACAGATCATTGAAGATGTTAGTGCTGTTTTACGAGAAGCACGAGCCAACACTCTCCTTGGTTCTCCTCTTGGGCCCAATGCCATTGATCTGATCCTAGAAAAGAAAATCTCAGGCCTCAGAAGATGGAAGACAGGATAAAAGGCACTGATACATATGATGCCTTCTACCTACTCACCAGGTGCCTGTCCATCCCAGCCTTCAGCAGTCCAAAACTCAAGGAGTGTGACTCCCTCCTTAAGACCATACTAGAGAGTGTACTGAATATTTACCATGAAGATGGACAGTGGTTGCAAAACTCACTTCCAGTCAGGCTTGGGGGGCTGGGAATGCACAAATCCTCCCAGATTGCCCTACCAGCTTTCCGATCCTCTTCCACAGCATGAAACGAGTTAATGAAAGAAATTCTTCCAGATAACTTCAGTGACTCAGCAGGAATTCAGGACCCTAGCTGTGCTATTACCATCACTTAATGAGGGAGACTCGCTGCTCCAGCACCAAAACCTCTTGCAGTACTGGCCAACAAACAGTCAAGTTGGGAGGTTGCCAACATGGTTGCGGCTGTAACTTCAGACAGGGAGACTGCCTGTCTGCAAGCTCTGAGCATACCTCACTCTGGGGACTTGCATGCAGTTCCTATTATGGCAACGGGAACAGGCCTCGATCCTAAGACCCTCTGTATTGCAATGGGTCTCTACCTTACTGCCACAATTCACACGGAATATACGCGTATTTGTGGCGATGCACAAGCCAACCAATATGGTCTACATGGTCTTAACTGCTCCAAAACCAAGACTCAATGAAATCAACAACATCATAAAGAGAAACCATGCTACAGCTGGATGTATGTATTTGTGTGTGTGTGTGTGTGTGTGTGTGTGTGTGTGTGTGTGTGTGTGTGTGTGTGTGTGTGTGTGTGGTGCCGAATAGGTAAAACTGGTTAATTAGCAAGAACTCACTTAAAATTAAGTCCTTTCTAAAATTTTATTTTATTCATTTAAAGAAATGTGTAGACAGCCTGTACTGACAGAGCACACAGCCTAGCCGTCTGCTCTGACTAGTTCATATTTCGCGGCATTCAGTGCTGCCCTCTGTAGGCCTACCTAGGTCGGTGGGACGCACAGTCCACCCTCTCTCACTCCTGGACCGTCCGACTTGACGTACACTAGTACTCCCCCTCCACGGACTGGCTTGCGGTCACTTCCTCACACTGCCCGTTGTGTACTCACTCCTACCCGATTAAAGCCAATCTAGTCCACGGCCGTATCATTGCTACCTACGCTACCTTCATCGGCACTAAACCGCTGTTCAGCAGCAAGAACAGTAATAACAGTGGTGACAGCGGAGTCAGCGGCATTGTGAGCCTCTTCAGGGTGGAGGGGATCGGTCGACGCCAGTCAACATCATCCGTCGTCATCCAACGCACCTGCTGGCCTAAAGAGTTATCTGTTACTCCCAGCGTCTTGACGGGACCCGAGATAGATCTTCGTCCTAGATTTTTCCCACAAAATCTGGACATAGGCGTCACGGTGTCATCTCCAGCCTTAGCAGTCACGTGTTCACCTCATCACCCTCTCTACAGCCCTTCAACACTCTCCAGCACCATTCTCCTGCCTCCTACAGCGTCCCTACGCCCTTCTCAGCTACAAGAAGTAGAGGTGAGGTCGTTTAGTGTGTTGGCTTCGTGTGGCTCCACGCGTGACCACGAGGCAGCTCTGGGGTTGGTTTATACCCTAATCAGCGTGTAAACACACCAGCCCTCTATACAGCCTTATCTGCTACGCAAAGACGTCCTTCTCGCCGTCCATGTGTGTTGTGTTCTTCCCAGTTCCTCCAAGAAGTTCTACCTGGCTTAACCACGTGGGAACCCAGTTGGCTTAGCCCCTAAGCCAGCAAAGTTCAGCGTCTACAGCAGCTCGTGACTCATCATAGTGCCTACAACTACTCAGCGTCTACGTATCTCCAGCCAGTGCAGTTTTTTTTTTTTGTGTTGCCCAGTTTAAAATTTTTTTTTTTCTCCCTTTCCCTTGCTGTTTTATTCCCAGTTCATCACCAGTTCTGTTTTCCCCAGTGATTTGTTAAAGTAAAACTTACTCGTCCCAGTTCAAAGTTTCACTTAAGCTTGTTTTTAGCACGTTCGAGTAGTGCAGTAAATGTTTTGTTCTCCGTGTGCTGAAGCCGCAGTCAGTCAGCGCGCCCAGACACGCTTGCCAGTGTAAACAACCATACACAGC
>NW_027198469.1:32500-40000 GCF_038502225.1 Cherax quadricarinatus | reverse complement strand
TATATATATATATATATATATATATATATATATATATATATATATATATATGTATATATGTATGTATATACATATATGTATATACGTAAAATGAAAGGGGGTAAAGCAGCTGGAACTGATGGGATCATGACAGAAATGTTAAAAGCAGGGGGGGATATAGTGTTGGAGTGGTTGGTACTTTTGTTTAATAAATGTATGAAAGAGGGGAAGGTACCTAGAGATTGGCGGAGAGCATGTATAGTCCCTTTATATAAAGGGAAATGGGGCAAAAGATACTGTAAAAATTATAGAGGAATAAGTTTACTGAGTATACCAGGAAAAGTGTACGGTAAGGTTATAATTGAAAGAATTAGAGGTAAGACAGAATGTAGGATTGCGGATGAGCAAGGAGGTTTCAGAGTGGGTAGGGGATGTGTAGATCAAGTGTTTACATTGAAGCATATATGTGAACAGTATTTAGATAAAGGTAGGGAAGTTTTTATTGCATTTATGGATTTAGAAAAGGCATATGATAGAGTGGATAGAGGAGCAATGTGGCAGATGTTGCAAGTATATGGAATAGGTGGTAAGTTATTAAATGCTGTAAAGAGTTTTTATGAGGATAGTGAGGCTCAGGTTAGGGTGTGTAGAAGAGAAGGAGAATACTTCCCGGTAAAAGTAGGTCTTAGACAGGGATGTGTAATGTCACCATGGTTGTTTAATATATTTATAGATGGGGTTGTAAAAGAAGTAAATGCTAGGGTGTTCGGGAGAGGGGTGGGATTAAATTTTGGGGAACCAAATTCAAAATGGGAATTGACACAGTTACTTTTTGCTGATGATACTGTGCTTATGGGAGATTCTAAAGAAAAATTGCAAAGGTTAGTGGATGAGTTTGGGAATGTGTGTAAAGGTAGAAAGTTGAAAGTGAACATAGAAAAGAGTAAGGTGATGAGGGTGTCAAATGATTTAGATAAAGAAAAATTGGATATCAAATTGGGGAGGAGGAGTATGGAAGAAGTGAATGTTTTCAGATACTTGGGAGTTGACGTGTCGGCGGATGGATTTATGAAAGATGAGGTTAATCATAGAATTGATGAGGGAAAAAAGGTGAGTGGTGCGTTGAGGTATATGTGGAGTCAAAAAACGTTATCTATGGAGGCAAAGAAGGGAATGTATGAAAGTATAGTAGTACCAACTCTCTTATATGGATGTGAAGCTTGGGTTGTGAATGCTGCAGCGAGGAGACGGTTGGAGGCAGTGGAGATGTCCTGTCTAAGGGCAATGTGTGGTGTAAATATTATGCAGAAAATTCGGAGTGTGGAAATTAGGAAAAGGTGTGGAGTTAATAAAAGTATTAGTCAGAGGGCAGAAGAGGGGTTGTTGAGGTGGTTTGGTCATTTAGAGAGAATGGATCAAAGTAGAATGACATGGAAAGCATATAAATCTATAGGGGAAGGAATGCGGGGTAGAGGTCGTCCTCGAAAGGGTTGGAGAGAGGGGGTAAAGGAGGTTTTGTGGACGAGGGGCTTGGACTTCCAGCAAGCGTGCGTGAGAGTGTTAGATAGGAGTGAATGGAGACGAATGGTACTTGGGACCTGACGATCTGTTGGAGTGTGAGCAGGGTAATATTTAGTGAAGGGATTCAGGGAAACCGGTTATTTTCATATAGTCGGACTTGAGTCCTGGAAATGGGAAGTACAATGCCTGCACTTTAAAGGAGGGGTTTGGGATATTGGCAGTTTGGAGGGATATGTTGTGTATCTTTATACGTATATGCTTCTAAACTGTTGTATTCTGAGCACCTCTGCAAAAACA
Source organism: Cherax quadricarinatus (assembly GCF_038502225.1). Taxonomy (NCBI): domain Eukaryota; kingdom Metazoa; phylum Arthropoda; class Malacostraca; order Decapoda; family Parastacidae; genus Cherax; species Cherax quadricarinatus. The sequence continues at coordinate 38,203 of NW_027198469.1, read as the reverse complement.
GTGATAATGTGTGAGTGTGGTGAGAGTGTTGAATGATGATGAAAGTATTTTCTTTTTGGGGATTTTCTTTCTTTTTTTGGGTCACCCTGCCTCGGTGGGAGACGGCCGACTTGTTGAAAAAAAAAATATGTGTGTGTGTGTGTGTGTGTGTGTGTGTGTGTGTGTGTGTGTGTGTGTACTCACCTATTTGTGGTTGCAGGGGTCGAGTCTTAGCTCCTGGCCCCTGGTGTGTGTGTGTGTGTGTGTACTCACCTAATTGTACTCACCTAATTGTGGTTGCAGGGGTCGAGACTTAGCTCCTGGCCCCGCCTCTTCACTGATCGCTACTGGATCCTCTCTCTCTCTGCTTCCTGAGCTTTGTCATACCTCTTCTTGAAACTATGTATGGTTCCTGCCTCCACTACTTCACTTGCTAGGCTATTCCACTTGCTGACAACTCTATGACTGAAGAAATACTTCCTAACGTCCCTGTGACTCGTCTGAGTCTTCAGCTTCCAGTTGTGACCCCTTGTCCCTGTGTCCCCTCTCTGGAACATCCTATCTCTGTCCACCTTGTCTATTCCCCGCAGTATCTTGTATGTCGTTATCATGTCTCCCCTGACCCTTCTGTCCTCCAGTGTCGTCAGTCCGATTTCCCTTAACCTTTCCTCGTACGACATTCCCTTGAGCTCTGGGACTAGCCTTGTTGCAAACCTTTGTACTTTCTCTAACTTCTTGACGTGCTTGACCAGGTGTGGGTTCGAGACTGGTGCTGCATACTCCAGTATGGGCCTAACATACACAGTGTACAGTGTCTTGAACGATTCCTTATTAAGGTATCGGAACGCTATTCTCAGGTTTGCCAGGCGTGTGTGTGTGTGTGTGTGTGTGTGTGTGTGTGTGTGTGTGTGTGTGTGTGTGTGTGTGTGTGTGTGTGTGTGTGTGTGTGTGTGTGTGTGTATTTAATCGTTTCATTACGAAGCTTTTTTCATTATTATTATTATTATTATTATTATTATTATTATTATTATTATTATTATTATTATTATTATTATTATTATTATTATTATTATTATTATTATTATTACTGAATTATTATATTTTATTAATACATTCACAGAATGTGTTAAACCCGTATGGGCCATTCAGAATAACGGGAGCCAAGTGGTTTTACCCGATTTAAACCCGAAGTTTGAGAGGATCCTGGCACTGGCACTCTATGGAGTGAAGAACGGCACTGATAAATCTCTGAATTACTTAAGTTTACCCAGGAACGAGGCAGGGAAATTGCAGAGAAAAATTAGAGGTTATTGAAATAGAAATTAGAATCCTGGGTTGGTGTAGGGGGATTTTTTTGAATTTAGAATTAGGGGTTGTGTTGTGTGTGTGTGTGTGTGTGTGTGTGTGTGTGTGTGTGTGTGTGTGTGTGTGTGTGTGTGTGTGTGTGTGTGTGTGTGTGTGTGTGTGTGTGTGTGTGTGTATGTGTGTGTGTGTGTGTGTGTGTGTTTGTATTAACAAGTATTCGTCTGTAAGTGGTTGTTGGGGTTTAGCTCCTGGCCCCGCCTCTTCACTGTTCACTACTAGCTTCACATTTCCCTGGCTTCGAGAAACTTATCATACCTCTTCTTAAAACTATGTATGGGTCCTACCTCCACTACACTTTCCACAGTCTTCGACTTCCTGACAGCTCTAAGGCTGAAGAAACACTTCCTAACATCCCTTTGACTCATCTATGTTTTCAGTTTCCATCTGTGCCTTCGTGTATCTGTTTCTCGCCTCTCAATCTGCCCCTCTCAACCATGTGAATTCCTCTCAGTATTTTGTACGTTGTTATCATATCTCCCCCTAAGTCTTCCCGACCGTATGTATAAAACCTATAAGATCTATGTATGATCTTCCATGTATAAATCTTGTATGATTTTTCCATGAATAAATCTTGTATATATTTTATCATTAACACATAGGCCGTCTCCCACCAAGGCAGGGTGGCCCGAAAAAGAAAAACTTTCACCATTATTCACTCCATCACTGTCTTGCCAGAGGTGCGCTTACACTACAGTTATAAAACTGCAACATTAACACCCCTCCTTCAGAGTGCAGGCACTGTACTTCCCATCTCCAGGACTCAAGTCCGGCCTGCCGGTTTCCCTGAACCCCTTCAAAAATGTTAACTTACACTCCAACAGCACGTCAAGTATTAAAAACCATTTGTCTCCATTCGCTCCTATCTAATACGGTCACGCATGCCTGCTGGAAGTCCAAGCCCCTCGCACACAAAACCTCCTTTACCCCCTCCCTCCAGCCTTTCCTAGACCGACCCCTACCCCGCCTTCCCTCCACTATAGATTTTACACTCTCGAAGTCATTCTATTTTGTTTCATCCTCTCTACATGTCCGAACCGCCTCAATAACCTCAGCCCTCTGGACAACAGTTTTGATAATCCCGCACCTCCTCCTAATTTCCAAGCTACAAATTCTCTGCATTATATTCACACCACACATTGCCCTCAGACATGACATCTCCACTGCCTCCAGCCTTCTCCTCGCTGCAACATTCATCACCCATGCTTCACACCCATATAAGAGCGTTGGTAAAACTATGCTCTCATACATTCCCCTCTTTGCCTCCAAGGACAAAGTTCTTTGTCTCCACAGACTCCTAAGTGCACCACTCACCCTTTTCCCCTCATCAATTCTATGATTCACCTCATCTTTCATAGACCCATCCGCTGACACGTCCACTCCCAAATATCTGAATACATTCACCTCCTCCATACTCTCTCCCTCCAATCTGATATCCAATCTTTCATCACCTAATATTTTTGTTATCCTCATAACCTTACTCTTTCCTGTATTAACTTTTAATTTTCTTCTTTTACATACTCTAACAAACTCATCCAGCAACCTCTGCAACTTCTCTTCAGAATCTCCCAAAAGCACAGTGTCATCAGCAAAGAGCAACTGTGACAACTCCCACTTTATGTGTGATTCTTTATCTTTTAACTCCACACCTCTTGCCAAGACCCTAGCATTCACTTCTCTTATAACCCCCTTCTATAAATATATTGAACAACCACGGTGACATCACACATCCTTGTCTAAGGCCTACTTTTACTGGGAAATAATCTCCGTCTCTCCAACATACACTAACCTGAGCCTCTTCACCGCTGTCAGTAGCCTCCTATTCCATACATTTGCAACATCTGCCACAATATATATATATATATATATATATATATATATATATATATATATATATATATATATATATATATATATATATATATATATATATATGTAAATAGCTTTTAGGGCAGGTCTTAGAGTCTATTCATGTATGAGGGCGACCTTAAAAGCTGTAAGCTTTGTGTGGAGATTTCTGGGCCAGGTTGTGATTCCCCCAGTCCTGCTCTCTAAGGAGATTCCCCCAGTCTTGCTTTCTAGAGAGATTCACCCAGACTTGCTGAAGTGGGAATATTGGTCACCCACATCCACACATTCTAAAAACTTCCCACCACCCACATCCACACCTGGCCTGGTCACAGACCGGGCCGTGGGGGCGCTGACCCCCGAAATTCTCTCCAGGTATACTCCAAGTATACACCTTCTAAATTCCTCCATCACCCACATCCACCCACTCTAAATTCCTCCATCACCCACATCCACCCATTCTAATATTTCCCCCACCACCCACATCCACCAGTTTCAAAATTCCCCCAACACCCCTTTCAAAATTCCCCCAACACCCCTTTCAAAATTACTCCAATACCCCTTTCAAAATTCCCCTAACACCCCTTTCAAAATTACCCCACCACCCACACTCACAGCTTCTAAAATCCCACATCACCCACATCCACCCCTTCTAAATCCCCCACTACCCACTCTACCAAAACAAACCCTCCCTCACCCCCCCCACTCTAATTTCCATATCCGCACATTTTACCCCATGCATAAATTTCCTCAACATTCGCATCTTTTACAAGAATAAATAAATATTATAATAAACGAGAATCATAACTTTCATTTTCTGTCGCATTCGCTAAAGCGAAATTAATTAGAATACAAAAAAAATATATATATATAACTTGAATTAACAGTACATGTTGCATTGAAAAGTAATGGGGTATAATTACTTTAAAAATGTATGTGTGTGAGAGGGAGAAAGTGAGAGAGAGAGAGAGAGACAAGGAGAGACAGGCACAGACAAAGACACACAGACAAAGACAGAGAGACAGAGACACAGAGAGAGAGACAAAGAGAGAGGGAGGTAGAAAGAGAGAGAGAGGGAGGGAGGGAGGAAGACAGAGAGAGAGAGGGATGTAGAAAGAGACAGAGAGAGAGAGGGAGTGAGGGAGAGAGAGAGAGAGAGGGAGGTAGAAAGAGACAGAGAGAGAGAGGGAGTGAGAGAGAGACAGAGAGAGAGGGAGGTAGAAAGAGAGAGAGAGGGAGGGAGGGAGGAAGAGAGAGAGAGAGAGGGAGGTAGAAAGAGACAGAGAGAGAGAGGGAGTGAGGGAGAGAGAGAAAGAGAGGGAGGTAGAAAGAGAGAGAGAGGGAGGGAGGGAGGAAGAGAGAGAGGGAGGCAGAAAGAGACAGAGAGAGAGAGGGAGTGAGGGAGAGAGAGAGAGAGAGGGAGGTAGAAAGAGACAGAGAGAGAGAGGGAGTGAGGGAGAGAGAGAGAGAGAGGGAGGTAGAAAGAGACAGAGAGAGAGAGGGAGTGAGAGAGAGAGAGAGAGAGGGAGGTAGAAAGAGACAGAGAGAGAGAGAGAGAGAGAGAGGGAGGTAGAAGCCGGGAGAGAGAGAGAGAGAGAGGGAGTGAGAGAGAGAGAGAGAAAGAGGGAGGTAGAAAGAGACAGAGAGAGAGAGAGAGAGAGAGAGAGGGAGGTAGAAAGAGACAGAGAGAGAGAGGGAGAGAGAGAGAGACAGAGAGAGAGGGAGGTAGAAAGAGAGAGAGAGGGAGGGAGGGAGGAAGAGAGAGAGAGAGAGGGAGGTAGAAAGAGACAGAGAGAGGGAGGGAGGTAGAAAGAGACAGAGAGAGGGAGGGAGATAGAAAGAGACAGAGAGAGTGAGGGGGAGAGAGAGAGAGAGACTGGTCAGCAGAATCTTGTTATGGACTGAGAATCTCGTCATCTCGAGAGAGAGAAATTGTGTTCTATGGCTGAGGCTTTGAGATAAGGTGAGATAACAGCTCTTAGCCTGTATTAAATGATAACTATTACAAGCGCGCGCGCGCACGCACACACACACACACACACACACACACACACACACACACACACACACACACACACACACACACACACACACACAACCATAAACACACACACACACACACACACACACACACACACACACACACACACACACACACACACACACACACACACACCACACACACACACACACAAACACACACACACACACACACACAGTGTAGTGGGTCACAAGCGCCAGGCTCCGAGGATCTTAGTGCTTTTAGGGCGTGTTTTAGCAGCTAGAAGCATCCAGTGTTAGTGACAACGTCAGTGAACAACCCTACAAGTGATAACCAATGTATTAGAAAAAAATAAATAAAGTTAAGGCGAGAAAACCTGAAATTATACAACAAAATTTCAAAGTGCCAGTTCGTTGAGGCCTAGTGGGCACCTGTTGCCACATTGTTACATATATACAAAGTACAAAGAGAGTGACTAAGAAAAGAAAAGACCAAATAGAATTAAGAGAGGG